>NW_010234433.1:2629-11934 GCF_000690775.1 Eurypyga helias
CACGAAGGGTCCCTGCTGCCCCCAGCCCAAGCCCTCCCAGCCACCCCCAAGCCTTTTGCTCAAAGGGATGCTGGCTGGTGGGGGGCACCTTGCGCACACACCCCTTTGCCAGAAGGTGCTGCTCCTGTGATAAACAAGGTTTAAAGCAAAATAAAGAGAGATGGGTTTTTCTTTTCCAATGAAGCAGCTGATCAAAAGCAACAGCATCTGCGAGACAGACGATAATTACTGGCAATAACCTACCCGCAGCCACTGCCGGGGAAGCAATGCTGAGGGGGATATGGGGGGACAAAGGGGTCCTCGGAGAGACTGGCTCAGAGACACAAGTGGCAGATGTAAACAGGGGTTCAGCCACAAAAAGAGACGTTCAGCTTCACATCCAAAAGCCAAACCTGCAGAAAGGATGAAGCAGAGTGGACCCCAGGGCTCTGCTGCCCAGGGGTTGGCAGGCTGGGAGATGGAGGGGTCCCCGTCCTCCCGCTGATACGGGCACAGCAGGATGCCCAAGTGCCCTCGCTGGCCCATGGAAAGCCCTTGCAGCCAAAAGTATATTCTCTCTGACAAAGGGCTTCTGCTTCCATCTCAGCAGTAATAAACACGGAGGCAGGAGAGGCAACCTCTTCCCACAGCATTTTAATGAAGAAAACACCCACTGAGATGTAAACGGCAGCCGCATCTCTGCCTGACAATCTTCCTTTCACCTGGCCTCGTGCAGGGATGCGGCTAACCGCCCTGCCGCAGCCGCACGTGGCATCCCGGCAGTTGGTCCGGCGGTCGGCTGGAACAGGCGCCGGCCACGCAGGGAAGTCCCTGCAAACCACAGGTCGTGGGTCTGGCACCCACGGACGAGCCAGAGAGCAAAGCATCCCTGAAACAGGGTGTTGCTGGGTGTGGGCAGCAGGGTGGAGGGCGCCGGGATGGGACCCGGCAGCAGCGCTCCGAAAGAGGGGAGGAAATCTGCATAAATTAGCAGGAGGCAATTTTCCACTCATCTAATCATCCACTGCACACGCTGCTCCGCAAAGCTAATAACAAAGCGGGGTGGTTTTAGTCCATAAGCATGCTTAAACAAAACAGAGATACCCGGCTTCTAATGTCAACACATCCTTAATTACCGGGGAGCAGGTACTTGATCCGGATAAGCTAATGCCAGCTTTCTAGTAACAGGGCTGCAGGCACCCCGGGCAGGACCGGCCCCGCAGCATGGTGCCAAGCGCCTGGGGCTGAAGCCTGCCTGCCCCTGGTAGCCACAGCCCACCTTTGCCTCAGCTTCCTCAGGGGTTGCTGGTCCAGGCTGCTTTCCTTCCCTTGCTCCTGCCTCCATCCAGTGCCCAGGTGCCAACTGCTGCGATGAGCAACCTTTGCTGATGGGCGGGCAGGATGAACTTAATTTCCCCAGTGGCTCCAGCCCCTGGGGACCCCATCCTCTGAGCTGGAGACCCCATCCTCTGAGCTGGAATCCTGCTTAATGCACAGGGGGATTCTCTACCTCGCTCGGTTTGGAATCGCAGCTGCGGCGCGTGCTGGTGACTTGCTGTGCATGGCACACGGTTATTTGTGCTGTGCTGCCTGTGCCTTCAGGGACTATAAACAGGAGATGGGGAAGGTGTCTGTTGCTAATGTAACCCCAGGGGATCCCCCTGCATTTCCCCGAAGCTCCCTCAGCCGTGGAGGAGCCCAGCTCAGCTCCCCCCACTGCCCCTGCTGATGGGGAAATCTGACTTTCCCCCAAACACAGCCAGCAGCTCTGATACCGTTTTTTGAGTATTGTCCACAAAATAATTAAATAAAAACGAGAATGATTTATTGAAACGTTCTACTTTTCACTGAAAACACAAAGGATTTTTCCTCCCAGAAATGTGGTTTACAGCTGGAGATTTTTTAACCAGAAAAAAAGAAGTATGAAATGTGTGCAAATAAAAGGCAATTTTGGAGGAAAATACCCCAACCTGAAATCCCAAATATCTGCTGGAAAACCACTGCTGGGAAGTTCAGAAAGCCCCTCTAACAAGCAGCACCATGAAGACAAAGGCTGCCAAACCCTCAGGTTCTGATACTTCTGGCAGTGTAGCCTCCCGGCAGAGGGGCTGGGGGAGCACCAGCTGGCCTGTGCCCCTTCCCCAGGGTCCCCAGCACCCAAAGGGGGCTCAGCCCTAACACGGAGCTGTTGCACCCAGGACACCCGAGTCCTTTGGTGCCATTCCCACATCACATGCTAATGAGACAAAAAGCTAAATTGACCTAAATGCAGGTATTTGGTACCAGCCTGACGCCCCCTCTGCTCTTCTGCACAAGGGAGGGGGGGAAAGCGAAGCACCACGGGCAAGCCAAGTCCTCCCTGGCAAAACCACACCCGGGTCACAGCATCCCCTGGGCTGCCATCATCTGCCCTGCGACGCCCTCTGCGTTTTGCCTGGTTTTTTAGGGGAAAGCTAGACTGTCCGAGTGCTTTCCCGACCGCAGCCAGGGACCACGGCCCCGCGACTCCCCGCACAGGGAGATGTGGGTCCTGCGGAGGAGCCCAGACGGATGAGGCTCGCTCCTGTCAAAACATTTCAGAATAATAGTCATAAAGCACAGCCAGATCAAAACAAGTTAAAACAGAGCCGGCAAGGTCTGGTCACCTCATAAACCACAGATAAAGCCAGAAAGGCCTTGCTAAAGCAGGTTTGATCTTCCTCCCTTCCTGTATCTCTTTCATAAACATCTTTGGGAGCCTCAGGAGAAGAGCCTTATTGATGAAGTCCAAAAACTAACATCCTATGGATGCTGGGAAAGCCCAGCTAACTATCCCACGCTTAATCCTCCCTGCCCACGGCAGCGCCAACCTCAGCAAATTCTGCCAGCTCTGCAAAACTGCTGTCCATCCTGCCCCAGGGACTCTTCTGTTTACTTTGAGCCAATTCCTGTCTAGCTTCTCACTCAAGAAGAGACAAAAATTGGAAAAAAGAGGCGCTTCAGCCGCCCATTTCCTCCCAGCTGTCCGACCTCGGCGGGGTGTTGCCCGAAGGAGTGGGTACCATTGACAGCAGGGGAAGCATCTCTGGGGCTTTTGTCAAGCCTGAGATACCCTTCCATAAGCCCCCCCTACCTTCCTCTACCTTCTGCTATTCCTGTGCTGCTCTTCCTGGGAGGTGTTAAGGAAGGAGCATCCCTCCTGGCCAGCCCAGCTCCCCTTTGGTGGGCTCGAGCTGTACAGCAGAGCCCTGAGGAGTGCAGCACCCACCCCTGAATTTCCAGGCCACGTGGCACATGCACCATTCAGGCCAGGGACCTGCAAAATCTCCAGCTTTAGATGCTCTGGGAGGAAAGGGGGGGTGAACACCGGGTCCTGGCAGGGATGGAGTTGTCCCCCAGCAGCTCTGTTCCATGCGTGGTGGCCCCTGGGTGAGCCTGGCTACCCCGCGGCAGCTCGCCGGGGCAGGTCTGTCTGCACCCGGCCGTGCCCTAACGCGAGCGCAATTAGAGTAATTGAGCTCAGCTCTTGGAAGATGTTTGGAGCAGAGAGGTTGCTGTGCAATAGCTGGGTTTTCTGAAAGCTTTCTACAAGGTCACTCAGCAGAGGTTGGTAAGGAAAGAGAGCTGCCCTGGGTTAAATGAGAAGGTCTTGCAGATGAATCACCAGTGAAAGGCAAGGATTGGGGTGAACAGCCTGTTTCTGCAGCAGAGAGGACTTTCAGCAAGGTCCCACAGGAGCCTGGATGGGGACCTCCGCTGGTCCCCACCCATGAAATGATCCGGGAGAGGGGGGAGCAGTGAGCTCATTCGTGGCACCAAATGATTCAGGCAGCCAAATCTGATGCTGACACTGAAGAATTGCAGAGAAACGTAATGACCGTGCAGAACATGGCAATAAAATGGCAGATGAACTTCACTATTCATAATTGCAAAGTAATGAACATGAAAAGCATTACCCCCACCGTACGCGCACAGCGACGGGCTCTGTATCAGCAATTACTGTTCTTTAAAGAGATCTTGGAGACATTGCACAGAGCTCTTTGAAGATATCCTTTCAACGATTAGTGAGAGTCAAAAAAGGCAAGTGGAATATTAAGAACTCTTAGAGCCAGAAGAGCGAACAAAAGAGAAAATGTCATTTTTCCTTCGTCTGGAGCTGTGGAGCTCAGGCAGCTCGGCTCCGACGGACCCAGGCCATAAACAGAAGAGAAAGTGCAGAAAAGCATTGCAACACTGATCAAAGGTTTGGGATCGCACCTGTACAGGGAGTTAAAATGGACCAGGACCTCACAGCCTGGAAAAGAGGATGAAAAGACAAATAACTGAAAATAACAGGGGTTTACAAAAGAGCGAACGGAAGATTTGACAACGCAGTACTTAGACAACAGCTTTAAAGCAAAGGAGTAGAAATACTTTTCCCACGAAGAGGCTCAATCGAACCGTGGGACTCATCACCAGAGGAGCCTCTGCACCACCCTGATGCCTTTCTGGGCTCAGCTCAGCAGCCCAAGAACAGGGAACAAGCAAAACCAGGATCATCTCCAGATAAACCCTGCTGGGGCTCGGGCCGTGCTGGCGCTTGCTCCGAGTGATGAACCTGGCCCGACAGTTTGCCCGGCTTTTGCAGGCAGTGGCTGTTTTCCCCCGCAGACCCCTTTGATGTGCCATGTCTGTTTGACCATCGCAATCAAACAACACGTCGAGGGCTGTGAGATGAGAAAGTCACGGCCCAGAGGCTCCGCACAGCTTTCCGTGAAAGATGGAGAGCTTACGGATGAGGAAAAGCAAACTGCGGAGGATCAAGCTGGGCACCACATGTGAGTCCTTCACCTGGAAATTCCTGGGGAATCTAGGGAGCTTTCTAGGGATCCACATCAGCAGTTTCTAGGGGGCTTTTTTTTTAGAGCTGTGAATTTGGGGAGGAGGGTGATTCTCCTAAATCATTCATCCAGAACCTTTCTTGCAATGACTTACTGTTTTGTAGGAATTTTCTGTGTCTTCCTAGAAAATCCTCAGTCTAAAATCTTTCTACCTTTTTCACAGGTCTTTCTATGATGTGTGTCTAGAATATTTCCAGGAATATTCAAGGGTTTCATAGGACTTCCCTGACCTGTAACATTTCAAGGGATACCCTAGAGCTTCATTGACCTTTCCCCATCTAGAAACTTCCCAGGAATTTTCCATCTTTCAGGGATTTCCTAGTATTTCTTTATCTACAACCTGTCCAGGAGCATCCCAATGCATTTAAAGAATCCCATAAGGGGCTCTTGAGGAATTCCTCAGTCTAGAATCTTCTTAGGAAATTCTCTAAATGCTTTTCAGACACTTGCCCATCCGGGAAAACTCTCTCTAGGACTTGCCTCAGACATTTCCAATGCTTTCTAGAAATTCCTCAGACAAGAAACTTTCTAGCATTTTTTCCAGTGATTTCTAATAATTTTCTTTGTGCTTTCCTGGACTTTTTGATCTGCACTTCAGAAACACCCCCAGTGTTTCAAGCAATTTCCTGAAGGTTTTTTTTTTTTTTAGGAATTTACCCCTGTTTTGTGGGAGTTTTCCCAAGACCCCTGATCTGTGCAACATGCCCACTGGCGTGCCAGACTCCCTGGGCAGCCCAAGTCAGCACAAAGGAAGGGAAGTCTCCCTTTGCAATCCTCCTCGAGCCATCCCAATGTCTGGATGGATAGGTGCAGCATCCCGGGACCTGGCTATGGTGGAGCAGACTCGCTCCGTGGATTTCAGTGCAACCCCACCAGCTTGCACCAGCTCGGCACGATGTGTCTAGGCAGATGGAGGGGTGAAGCCCACAAGCCCGGCAGAGCTGGGAGGGAGCAGGGGAAGCATCTCTGCAACATTCACCTGCATCTACCTCCATCCAACCTGCCCTGCAAATGGGATCCAGCTCATCCAGGCCAAGCAGGGCTGTGGGGCAGCTCGGTGCTCTTCCAGGATCTCCTCTACAAGTCCCCAGAGGCTGTGCCTGAGCCAGCAGCCCAGCCTGAGCTTCCCATTGGGTCCAAGAAGGCCAATCTGTCACTGTCATGCCGAGAGCTGTATTCTGGGATGCGAGCCACACTTCTGCTCTGTCCCTCATTCATCACCGCCAATTAACAGGGCGCACATGGTCTGCAGGCACGAGGGTGCTGCAGCAGCCAGCGCTGTCACATGTGGCCAGATGTGAGGAGAGAAGGAAAAAGCAGAGTTGCGAGCAAGGCAAGCTAAATTACGGTGCTAAGCACACGGATTACTGCAGAACATCTCCCAGCCATGCCAGCTGCTCCGGCTGCTCCTGATGCTGTCTGCAGGGCCACTGTGGTCAGCACCCACTGAGGTCCCATGAGGTGCTCGGGGCTCTTCACAAGCCCTTTCTGATGGGCTGGGAGCTGGACTCTGTGCTGCTGGTTCGACAAACTCAGCAGCCACCAAACCAAGCACCCCTTGCTTTGCAGCTTTGCACTGGGGGCCACAGAATGACCATCTCCCAGGGATTCCTCAAGGAGCTGGGGGGCTACCCAAGCGTCCCAACGCCCACCCTGGTGCAGGGTGACGTACAGAGAGGAGGAGCAGGGTCTGCAGAAGCATGTCACAAACCCACAGGTGCTCACCACTCATGCTTCCACCCTGGGCTTTGGTGCAAATGAATGGCCCACGGGACAGAGAGCCCCTTTACGGGCACCGCTGGCTTTGGGGAGCCCTGGGGGCACAAGCAGGGTCCTGCCACTGCCCCCCTGCCAGCTGCGCCCTGCCCGGCTGCTGACTCACTCCGGGCGGGACGGGCACACCTCTTCTGCAAATATTTTCTGTAATGGAATAGTCGAAGCCGTATTTGCTCTGTTTATCTTTCTGACATTATTTATTTCCTACCTGTCGGCTGGAGGCCGGGGGACTGTCAGCACCGGCACTGGGCAGAGCGCGCCGCCGCTGCCATGTTGACTTTGGCAGAGGGAGGGAAAGCCCAGGCCAACCTGCGCAAGGCGAGATGCAAAGGGCTGCCGCAGTGTGCAGCGGCGTGTGGCGAGGAAGAGGAGGTGAGGAAGAAGCAGGCAGAGCTGCGGCATCAAAGGATGGAAGAGACGGCTCTGAGTCTCCTGGGAGAGTGGCTTTGGGGAGAGCCACGTGGGCATGAGTAAGGGGCAAGATGGGGAAATTGGTCCCACAGCCCCATTTTGCAGGAATTGATGTTGTGATGCCCTGGGGACTGCAAGCAGGATCAAGGGCTGGGGCAGCAGAAAGCACCTCTCCCCCTGCCCTGGGGCTAATTCCACAGCCAAGTGGTTCCCAGTGATCCCCAAGGGCAGCAGGGAGGGGGGCAGATGGCAGGCAAACATGGTGAAACAGCCCCAGCACCCACATTCCTTCTCCTCCTCCTCCCCTCTTGTGGCTGGACCTGCAGCCGGGGTGACAATAACCCCCTCGATTGCAAAATAGCCCAAAGGGACCCCAAAAGTAGCACCAGCTCTATGACCCCAGAGAAGATCCGCCCTCCCGCACCCAGACATTTTGTGCAAGCTGCCAGCTCATGCAGGGACACAGGTGAGGGGTGACAGCCTTGACTGGGGACAGGCTGGGTCAGGTACAGGGATGCTGCCCTCATGGGACTGACCTGCAGGCACCTGCTTGTGCAAGAGGTGGCTTAGAGAGGAACTGGAGGATTTGGATCCTGTTTCTTGCTTAATTCCCCTGATATCCGATCCCTGGGGAGGAAAAGAGGATTCCTCTGCCCCTGTCAGAGAGGACTTAAGAACAGCAACTAAGCTGGAGCATCTGCATGATGAGGTCTGAGCATTTCCCAGAGCCCTGACGCTGCGGGTGATGCCTCAGGCTGTGGGTGCAGGATTAGGGTGGGCTTCCAGGGCTGCGCATGTCCCCCGTGTTGCCTGGGTGAGCAGCCGTGGGGAGGGGGCACACACAGTCGGTGGTGGCCACCCACCCCCAGTGCTGCGAGGAAAGACCCAGACATTTAGGAAATCACATTTCTAATGAAGCTGAGATCATGTTGCTGTTTAACTTAAGCTAAGACCATTTTCTCTCCAAATCCTTCCTAATTCCTCGCAGTGATTAATTATCACGTATTGTCCTCAGGCCTCGGGAACGGCAGCTCTTCCCGACGTCCCTGGCTGAGTGCCTTCCCCGAGGCCCCGTTTGCAGCCAACACTCTTTGGGCCAAATAAACCCCTGTGCTAATGTGCTGACTTAAATTAGATTCAGAACCTCCATCCCTTCTCCACCTCTTTATTCTTATTTCCCTAAATGTGTCACAATAAAAACATAAGGGATTTGGAGAGACAGAGCTGGCTGCCTTCTCCAGCTAACTTGGATCAGGGATACAGGCTTTGCCAGGGGCTCCCTCTCCCAGGACTTGCCAACTGCTGCCTGCGGAAGAGTGTGAGCGGGCTGGATGCAGCTCTGGTGTCCCTGTCATCACCTCGGTGCCTTGGGAGGGATTTTGGTCCTTGCCACAGTGACGCTGGGAATGCTGCAGCCGAGACACAGAGCTATCAAGGGTTAAGCTGTTGTCAGGTCCTGGGGTACTTCGGGGCCTTATCACCTGGAGCAGCCTCACCAGGGGTTCCCCATGCCTGCCCTGGGGATCTGTGGGTGCACATCACGGTTGTGTCCAGCACCAGCTTTGCCCCAGGCTCCGCGGGCTCTGGAGGAGTGTTGCAGTCTGATCTCCAGCCCTGGCTGTCCTGCCTGTCCCACCCAGAGGAGACTTTTCGGGCGGGCAGGGTCAGGAAAGAGTTGGGCTGTGCAGTGATGCTCTGCAAGGGCTGCTTTTGGAGGGGGTGGCTCACAGTAAGCTCAACCAGGGGTTTTGTGCTGACCTTTTAGCTGAATACCACTTTAATGAAATCTTAGTTTCAAGGGAAAGACGGGAGCGCTTGCTCAGCCTTTCTACAAACAGATCGCTCCCCCTGGGCCCTGCCTCGCAGGCAGGAGAGCGTCCTGCGCGGGCAGCTCTCCAGGCAGGGAAGCTCTGTCCTGTGATAGGGAGAGCGGAGCTGCCTGCAGATTCTGCGCTGGAGGGTGCTGGAAGCGCTTCACTGCACCAGTGAAAACCAGCTGGTGCAACCACCATGCACAGGATGGGAAATTTGGGGCTGACATCACTTTTGCACTGTATATGCAGAGATGCTGCCTGTTACTCCCACCTGAAGTACTGCATCCAGCTCTGGAGACCCCAACATAAAAAGGAAATGGACCTTGGAGCGAGTCCAGAGGAGGCAATGGAGGTGCTCCAAGGGCTGGAACACCTCTGCTATGGAGACAGTTGGGTTTGTTCAGGCTGGAGAAGAGAAGGCTCCGGGGAGCCCTTATAGCACCTTCCAGTGCCTGAAGGGGCTACA
>NW_010234433.1:12128-12701 GCF_000690775.1 Eurypyga helias
CTGGTCTAGTGGAAGGTGTCCCTGCCCATGGCAGGGGGGCTGGAACTAGATGATCTTTAAGGTCCCTTCCAAACTAAACCAGTCTCTGATCCCGTGATTCCCAGGCCGGGGGGATGCTGGGGGTGTGCGAAGGCACACATGGCGTGAGCCGAGCAGGAGCTGTTATTGCAGAGCCACTTCCCAGAGCAAACACGAAGACCCTGGACAGTGCCCTTTGCCCGCAGCCACTGACCTGTGGGCAGCACATCCCAGCAGCCCTGGCTTTGCAGAGAGCTCTGGGCTGCAAATCCCTCCTGGGGCAACGATTTATGGCTGTCTCTGCCCCAAGCAGGCAGGGACCATCTGCCTGTCAGCCCATGGAGTCTGGCCCCACATCAGCACCCCGCTGGGGTGGGGGGCTGCCTCCAGGCAGGCTGGAAGACATGAATCAAAGCTTCAGAAATGCCCTTAGAGAAACACAGGGGGGGTGTGGGGAGCCCCAGGGCCCCCCAGGCAGGTGGTTAGACACATGGTCCTGCAGGAAGGCTTGGCTTAGGCTCTGGCAGGAGGCATTCGCCTGCCGTGGAGACTGGC
>NW_010234433.1:12716-13222 GCF_000690775.1 Eurypyga helias
CGGGAAGGGTGGGTTTAGGCTCGGGCGGGAGCCATTCGCCTGCCGTGGAGACTGGCAGGGTTTTGGGATGCCCTCAAGGTGGGGGAAGCAGTATGGAGGCCATACTCTTCTCCCTGCAGCACCCTCCCCAGGCATTGCCAAAAGGCTAACCTTGCTTGCCTATGTTCTTCCTTCCATCCCCCGGGAAGTGCTTTAGTTTCAGCAGGGGTTTAGTTATGTATTTTTTTTTAATCTGTTAATGTTTATGGCACTCTGTGACTGAGTCAAGAAAGGCAGCTCAGAGGCAACGCCTGGCAGGTGAGCACTGGGGCCAGGGGGCACAGGGAGCAGCCATCCTTCCCCCCCGCCAGTACCCAGGTTTGGGATGAGACCCTCTCATCAGGCAGAAATTGGTTGGAAACAAGCAGCTAAGCAGAGCTGGTTGCCTTTCACACTGTTTTTACCATATCCCGGCTGGGTTTGGCCAGGTTTGGGGAGGGGAGGGTCTCCTGCCAGCCTGCCCTCGC
>NW_010234433.1:13294-13702 GCF_000690775.1 Eurypyga helias
TGGGGGCTGTGGATGACCTTAACCCTGCCTGCCCAGGGCTGCCTGCCCGCTCCCCTGCCAGGCAGAGCCAGGTGCACAGGGGAGAAACCCTTTCCCAGTGGGGTCCCATGGGTGCACCCATCCTGCCCCCCCACTCACATGGCCCCCACAACCTTCCCAACCCTTCATTGCTCATTAACCAACTCTTGCACCAAAGAATAACGAGTCGTAAATCATGTCAGCAATCTGCCTGGACTTTAAACACCTGCCCTCAGCAACGGAGCCCAGCAATCCCGCAATCCCACAGTGAGAAGCTGGAGAGTCCCCGGATCACCCTGGCCCAGCTTCCTCCAGCCAGGCTTTCCTTGGACTTTCGCATCTTGCAGGCTCTGACTTAATCTTGGAGCAAACAGTGGCGGGGGGTAAGGA
>NW_010234433.1:13716-22555 GCF_000690775.1 Eurypyga helias
CCCCCCTCCTTCCAACCCACACATTGCCTTTGTTTTCCCTGCTCCAAGCCCTGCCGGTGTTTGCTCTGAGATCGGTCCCATCGCCCCGGGATGCCGGAGACGCCAAAGTCCCTGCCAGCCGAGCAGGACCGGCATTGACCAGCCCCATCCTGGTTATCCACATCATGCCCTCGGCAGTGCCGGGGCCCCCTTGCCGTGGCCGTGGGCTCTTTCCCCAGCCCAGCCGCAGCCTCCAAGTGAACATGCCCGCTTCCATGGTGGGTGATGAAACAGTTTTAATCTCCTTTAACCCATGCTTGCCGTGGGTTCTGCTAGCTCACGGCCTTGCCGCAGCCCTGATGAGGTGGGTAACTCGTTAAGGGATGGGAATGCCATCACACCGTTCCCTCCGCGGCACTGGCAGGGCTTGCACGGGCACCCGTGACTCAGTCTAATAAAAGGGGTGAGGTAAAACAGGGAGGGGTGGGACTGGTTGTAAAACAGCCAACACCTCCCCCACATGTAAGAAAGATGGAAAAAAGCATGCTTTCACTCTTTCATAGAAATTAGAGAGATAGAAAACAGAAATTTGTTTCTTGGAGCGAAATGGGGAAAAGTTAAGACTGCTCCCAAAATTTTCATTTTCTAACTTTCTCCACCCAAACTCTCCCATGTCATGACTGACAAAAATGGGGTTTCAACATCAACATCTGTCTGGTAGAAGGCAGGAGGACTGTGTGTGTCAGTCCCCCAGAGGATGGACTCGGTTAACATCACCCTTTTTCCCATCCAGATGCTGCGACCTCCCATCCCTGTGTGTCCCCCCTGCACCCCTGCACCCCTTGCACATGGGGCCCTCGTTCCTCCTCTGAATGTCCCTCCCAAGATGCACTTCTGGGACACCTGGAAGACATTCCCCAGCAGATGCTCAGTTGTTCCTCCTCTGAATGTCCCTCCCGAGACGCACTTCTGGGACACCTGGAAGACATTCCCCAGCAGATGCTCAGTGGGATGGGGAGCAGTGGGGTGGCTTCAGATGTGTTTACAAGAGAGAACTATCTTTGATCGTTGCCTGCTCCTCCCAGCCCCGGCTCTCGGCCTCCCTGGGTCAGTGCACGAGGGCACCACGCTGCAGGGACCGTCTGCACCCAGAGCCACTTAAATGTGGGGATATCCCACCCCACTTCAGTCAGGTCCTCTCCTGGGACACCCCATGGGGACCTTCTCCCACCAGACCCTGACCCAAAGGGCTTCTGCACACCCCATCCTGCCGGGAGCAGCGGCTGGAGCTCCGAGCGTTTGGGCCAGCGTTTGGCCGTGGACATCGGCCCCATGCAACAAGCTGCTTTTCCAGACTGCGACAGCTAAGAAGATGGCTGGGACCCCTGAGGCTGCTGCCACATGCCTGCGGCTGGGGACAGCAGGATGCGCCCCCATTTACACAGGTTTCTGGTGCATTCCCCATTGCTGCCCCATGGTGTTGGTGCTGCCAGGGCTGCTGCTCCTGGTTTGCTCGGCACCAGGTGATTGCACTGGGCTCGTGTCAGACAAGCGAGAACCAGCCAAGCTCATCAGCTGCCCTGGGGGGCTGGATCCTGGCTTCATGTGTCGGGCAGTACGAGTGCTGCATCACCAGGGCATCAACACAAGTGCCTGAGCAAGGGGCATTTTTCTAGGGCACTGGAGTCCCAGGAGGACAAGAGGGGTGGTGTGTCCCCCTTGCTGCATCCACCCAGTTCAGGAGCAAAGTCGGGTGGTGCCAGCGTCTCTCGCACCAAAATAAGCCTGGTCCCACGAGTCCCATGCAGGTGCCTGCCTGGGACTGGGGATGGCCACTTCCCTCCTCACCGGGCAGATGCATCCGTGCGGGGCGGTTTAATCGGCTTTGCAGCCACGTACGTCTCCCCGACACCGGGTCTGCCCCATGGGCCAGGGTCTTGTCAGCAGCGGCACAGGAAGGACGGCTGTGCTAAATCGTGCGTCCCCACCACACATGCTGCTCCGCTCATCGCCCCTTCCCTCCCCAGCCCCGTGCATCCTCTCAGGCGCCCGGCCTTCCCCCCCTCAGCCAGGGCTGCGCAAGTGCTTCCAGACACGGTTCAGAGCACCGGGGTCTTCCCTGCCCCCCCGCCATCAGCACTGCGAAGATGGGAAAACAAGACCCTGCCTCTGCTCTGCTTTGGTGTCTGGGCATCGCCCCTGAGCAAGGCAAGATCCTTCCCGCAGCATCAGCGCCCTGCCAGCCCTGCCTGCTGCCCCACCGCAGGCTCACAGGGCTTGGGGGTCCCCATCTGCAACCCCAGGTTGGAAGTGCTGCCAGGCACCCGCAGCTGCACCGTCAGCTCCCCGGAGAGGATAATCTCCCAGCAGAAAGGATGGGTTTCTGAGGGAGATGGGTGGGCTGGCAGCTGGGGCACAGACCCCCATAGATGGAGAGAAGCTGCTCTCTCTGCTCTGCTCCCCCTTTCCCGCTGCCTGCGATCCTGCTGGCACTCCGGGCTGGGTCTGGGAGCAGACACCAAAATGCTGTGCCCCGTGCTCACCAGCCACCCTGCCAGCTCAGCTGCAGGCCCCGCTGCCATGGGGTATGGCATGGTGCTCGCGCTTCTGCTGGGGTCTACGGTGGGAAACCAGCCTGGAAACGGGGCTGCAGGAGGGAGTACCCCAACTCAGAGGACCCACTGCATTCCCACAGGCACTGGAGCTTCTCACTGCCACTACCACTTCCACAGACAATGCTGTGTGGGACCCCTGGGCTTGTGTCCCCATGCCCCACATGTTCCCCGTCAGATTTTCCCTGCCTCTCTCCCTGCTGCCCTGTCCCCCCAGCACAGCCCCCTCCCCTGGCATCTCGGGGTGGAGGTGGCTGCTGTGCCCAGCTGAGGGGTGCACGTGTGCCGTGCTGCCACCCCAGCAGCCCGGGTCCTGTCCCCTTGCAGGGCACAGCGGAGATGAGGGACATGTGTCTTGCTGTAAGGGTGTTTCACAGCCCTGCAGTCACCCTGCAGGCTCTGAGCAGTGGCACATCCCCCCAGGATGAGGGCTGGAGCAAGGCTTTTCCCTCCAGAGCAGCATGGTCCCCGAGCCCCAGCAGTGATGCCCTTGATTCAGCTCAGCACCGCACAGCCGCCGGCGTGCTCACCCACGAGCAATCGCTGCTCAAACACCTCTTTCAGCTTCCTCTCTTCCACTGAAAATCCCTTTTCCAGAGGAGCCTTGTGAAGCTCCTCAAGTCTTTGGGTTCACCTGTATGTTTATAATTAATATATCCCATGATTAATCTTTCCAAGAATCCTCTGCAGATCCAGTTTGCGCTGGGGAGGGGACATTTTGGCAATTGCTCCAGATTTTTCTGGATTAGCAATTAAGACATCTTTTCTCACTGTATATCCAACGGAGACAACTTCTGCTAGACCCATTACTGGTTCCACACAGCCTTGCTCTTTGTATGGGAGATATTTCCTCTGCAGTATTTTCTCCAGTCTTTCACCAAGGTATTTTTTGGGGGACCACAAGCTTAATTAAAATGTTATTCATTATAACCTTAGCACCTAGTAACGCCTCAAAGGCTTAGTAAACCCTCCTTGAAGTGTCATGGGAGCAGAACACCAATTGGCTTCAACGTTGGCTTGAAAGTAGTCAAGAGGTGCAGCTAAAATTACCAGCCTGTAGCTCCCAACGTGACGTGCCAGCATCCATCCCTCGGGAACGCCTGCCGCCCTCATTCCTCCTGCTGCAGCTTCGGCAGCGCTGGTGGGGCAGAGCTTCCCTCCTCGGCTCCTCGCAGGAGGACCCCCAGCCCCCCTGTCCTGTCCTCACCATCCTCGAGGGCTCGGCCCCTTCCTCTTGCCCCTCTCCGTCTGAATCCAGCCAGGATTTAGGCAGTGAGGATGTCACATCTCAAAAAAAACCCAACCAAACCCAAACCCCAAGGACTGGGGGAAGGGAAAATAATTGCAAAGAAGAGCTCGGGACAATCAAAACGTGCTCTCCCCCTATTTTCATAAGCTTTTGTTTCAGTTATGACAGCCATTTATTTTTAAATATGTTTTCCTATCATTAACTTTAATTTCAGGATTTTTGAAACAGAAAGGAACTAAACACTCAGTAATTTGGAGAGTTTTGCTCTTTCTTTTGCAGTGAAAAAAAAAGAAAACAGTGCAGATCTGTTCATGACAAAGTTGATGAATCGGCATTTTTAATAGAATTTTTCTTCCTTGGCCAGTTCCCAGCCCGAGCTATTTAGTCTACAGCTGAGCTGCTTCATCCTTCTGGAGTCTTGGAGGAGGCTGGCTGTCCTTGGTGCTCTCTGATGTACCGGTGATTTCGGGAGCCCTCTTCGGCGGTGGCAGCTCCCTCGGCCCAGCCTGCGGATGGGCTGGCCGCGTCACCAGCGCACGTACCTTCATTCTGAAGGAGTCTGGTGCAGAGAAATCCTCTCTCTCCTCTGCAGTGACCTTCCCTCCTTCATTTCTCTTTCATTGCCTGTGGGTTTCTCGTGGATGCACAAATTCCCTTGCAGCCCTTCTCCCTCTGATGTGCAAGAGGACTTTGTTCCCTACCCTTGCCTCAGTCTCACTGTTATCCCCCCTAAACCACATCTTACAACTGACCTACCATATTTGTCTGCTCTGTTCCCTTGCCTTCAGGCAAGCTGGGTTCCTCGACGGTGAAAGGAGCCTTTTTAGCTCCCGGCCCCGCAGGCTCCTGCCCTCTGCCTTGCCTGTCCCTTTGCCGCTCACATCTCTTGGCTGATGTCGGCGTTCCAGGGCCGTGCTTGCCACTCTCTGGTTGGGCTCGGGCTTCCCATGTCCTCCCCACTGGCACTCAAGGAATTTGTCCTTCAGCATCAGGGAGCTGGGACCTCAGCCCCCCTCCATGGCACCCCAGCCTGCTCAGGGAGCAGGGCTCAGGCAGGGCATCAGCCACCAGCACTGCAGCAAAGGATTTGGAATACTCGGTCACTGGTGAGCGTGTCACATGTGGGGACATGGAGCTTTTCCTGCCTCACCAGGGATTTGACTCCCAAGGACACACGCTGCCGTAGTGATGGGGTGCTGGGAGCAAGAACGGGGGGACATCTTCGCTCTCCTTTCACACACACCCAGGGTGATGCTCCACCCAGGCAGCATCAGCTCCAGGAGGGTGTCCCATCACCTTTCCCAGGTGCAGAGGGGCTGACACCGGACAGCATCTGAGCACGCAGCCTCCATATATCAGGAGAAGCAAAGAGACCCCCAGGGTCCCCGACCTTTCAACAGCCAGATGCAAAATACCCACTCCTGTTACCCAGGTACTTACTCATTTCCAGTTGATTGAAACATAAATACAGGTCCTCAGCCTGATGAATCGCTTCTGCTCTGCGCGGCATTTACCTTTGAGGGGGAGTGAAAAGGAGAGGAAATGGTTTCCTATGTGCTTTCCACCCAGCCCTCTGCACCCGGAGAGCACAGAGCACATGGAAAACATCATTGCTCTGCGGATAAGGTACCGATTTGCCTTCTAGACCTGCTGGTATGGTCTTAGGAAAGTCATTTATTTCATCCCTTTCTACCTCAGCTTTTCTTTTCACCATTTGTCCTTTCTATTTAGATTTTAAACGCTTGTGGCTGGTTTTAACCATTTGTTGCTGGTTGGAGCATCGTTCAATAACCCTTGTGCCCAAGAGGCAATGAAGATCCCAGTCCCGGTTTGGAAGCAAAACCACCAGGACCCTCACCCAGACCCGGCGCTGTCAGGATCCTTTCCCTCCTTGTGTCCCCAGTGCAGAAGCATGTGTGCCTGACCCAAAATCTGTGTCGTCCCACACCCCTGCGCTGGGTTAACAGCCGGCGACCCCAGGAAGGGAGGCAATGAGCCCGCAGTGCATCGGGGCGAGGAGAGGGACCGGGGCAGGAGAAGGCACAGCCACCACAATGCTCGGACCTTTATAGGGCCACGATAGCAGGGCAGAATTCCTAGATAACCCCAGGCAGATATACAGCTGGGATGAAGGGGCCTGCCCTCCCTCCTCCGGTGAATTAAAGCAGTCCAGGGACATAAATTAGTGATGGACATCAGCGATAGGAGCTGGCCCTGGGCTCAGAGGGGCCAGGAGCAGAGCACTCAGGGAGCTGTGGGTGCCCATCCCCGGTGCAGCAGTGCGGGAATGCTCTTTGCCTCCCCAAAAGCAGCAAATTCCTCGTTGGGCTGGGCGCTCACTCCCCCTCCAAGCATGAGGGGATCGTTAATACCTGCTGACACAGAGGTCACAGGTCAGGCACCAAACCGTCCCGCCGAGCTGGGGGAAGTGGCCTTTGCAGTGACACGCAGCTGCCCGAGGGCTGGGGCGGACTGCCTGGGTTGGGGCCCCAGGAGCCCACGGCGCTGGGCTGAGGGTGGTCCCTGGGTGCCAGGCAGGCTGCTGGGAAGGGGTGCAACCTGCGGGAACATGAGAAAAGCCAACCCGTCTTTTCCTTAGAGACCAGGCAGCGAGGAGGGGAATGTTTCCTATGCACACACATGCCGGCTTTACCTTGTCCCTTCCTTGCTCATACATGTCCCTCCTTTGCCAAAACCGTCAACCTTTCAGCCAGAAATTTCCCATTGCAAGAAACTGTGTGGAAAACAAACAAACAAACAAACAAAGCCTTTGCAGCCCCTGCCCAGATGTGCTGCTGGCTGCCCAGGACGGTGAGCACAGCTCACCCCAGATATGGCCCAGGTATCCCCAGGGCGATCCAGGTCACCCCTGGAGTGTGGGCTCCCCCGAAGTTGTTGGGGCACATCTGCATGGGGAGAAGCCCCAAAGTTCGGGCAGAACCTCTGCGGCCAAAGGCAGCCTCACGGCTCCAGGGAAAGCAAGTGGAAATCTGCCGGCAAGCCAGTCTGTAAAACCCCCCTCCTGCTGACGGGATCCCTCCGCATCCCCCATGTCACCCCGGCTGGCAGCGCCTTAATAACCCCCGGCGCCAAACGTGAGCGTGGGTCACTAATGAGCTCATTAGCCCCAGCTTGCTGTCACTGGAGGTGGGGGGCTGTGTTCGATTAGTGCCCCGTGGTGCTGGGACCCCTGCTCCCCCGTTCCCGCTCGCCACCCGCTTATAGGTGAGATGTGAAATAAAAGAGCATCCTGCGAGTGCTTATGGCATCTCGGGCACCGCCCCAGTTACCCCCCCAGGGCAAGGGAGTCCCCAGCATCCCCAAGCTGTACTGGGCAATAGCAAGGACCCGAATTATTTACCTGGCTGGAGTGATGGATGTCGCTATAATGAACCCAAAATGGAACTGGCTAAAGATTAAAACCAGCCCCCACCTTCCCCAGCCATGGCCAGCCTCTCCAGCATTAACATTTTCTAGAGTGCATGAAGCCCAGATAAGAATAAGTTAAATTTATCTTCAAAGAACCCCCAAAAGCGACTCTCTCTTAACCCCCTGCTCACTGCCTCCCTCCTCGCCAGTATAAATCTTCCCCTTATCTGAACTTCCAAGGAGCGGGGCTGGGCGGGGGGAAGGAGCGGGAACACAGCAGACTTTTTTAAGCCAAAAAAATCTCTGGTTCGTATTAAAGAGGCAGGATAAAAGAGCGCGAAGGGTCCCGCTGCGAGCATAAATAATGCAGGATGGGCCTTTTGCAGAGATTTACACCGAGCGGTTTTCTTAGAGAGAGACAAAGCCCAAAACAACAACAACAGAGGTTTGTCCCCTGCGAAGGGGTGCAGCGAGGGCAGGCAGCGAGGGCAGGGTGGGCAGCCGGGGAAGAGGGTCTGCAGGAGGGATGGGGACCCTGTGGCACTGGGCTAGGGCACAGCACCGTGTGCTGACCCTGTCCCACTGCAGGAGGGAGGGTCTGGGCATGGGGAAGGGGGAAAAGAAGGAGGAGGGAAAAGGGAAAAGGGAAAAGGGGAAGGAAAAGGGGGAAGAAGAGGGAAAGGGGATGCAAAGCCCTGCACCACAGCACCCACACCGCAATGAGCGGCGTCTCACGTGCCGGCACATCCGCACCCCTGTGGATCGGACAGAGGAAACTGGGCAGACGCAGCCAAATTCCAGAAAATTATTTTTTCATTTTCTCCTTTATTAGCTTTTTATTAGAGGAAAAAATAAACGTTAAGCTGACTCTGCTCAAGTGCAATCTTCACCAGAAGGGCTCCCGGCTGCACAGAGGCTCCCCTTGGGCTCTGAGTGCTGCCAGCCTGACTGCCTCCCATCCCGCACCTCCCCCCTGCACCCTCCCATCACCCCAGATTTTGTCACATGGTCTGTCCTGTCCCCCTTTCCCAGCCATGGCCACTCCCGTGGTGGGCAGCTCCCTACACCATCCCTGGGGACAAGCCACAGTTGATGCCGTGGGAAGAGCAGCCCCGTGCACCTCCGTTGGTTCCGCAGCCCAGCCCCGCAGGATCTGGGGTGCTGTTGGGACACCCCGATACTGATGCATGGGCAAGGGATGGGGAGGATCTTCCCCACGCACACACTGCAGATGCGCCGGTCAGGGGTGTCCAGGAGGGCAGATGCCAAGGCAGCCCCCTGGGATCCGTGTGCTGTGGGAGTGGCAGATGGGTGACTAAATCCGGCTGGGGTGGGAACATCATGGCCAAGGAATGAGCTAACCACAGGGATGATGCAGAGTCTCTCGCACTGATGCACTCCGGGGAAGATGCAGCCTGATGGGAACCATTGGAAAAAGTCTTTGACCTTCCTGAACTCTTGGAAAGATTGAAGCTGCACCTCCGGCCTGGAGAGCTGGGGGGAAGAGAAAAGCACGAGCAGATGTCCCCTGCGGTGCGGGACACCAGGGAGGATGGGCAGGATCAGCAGGGCCTGTACCCACAATCACAGCGGGCAGGTCGGGCGGCGTGGCACGCACCACTGCCACCCA
>NW_010234433.1:22645-23610 GCF_000690775.1 Eurypyga helias
CCACGGCTGCAGGTTCCCGCGCCTGCTCGCCATGGAGTTGGGAAGGGCTGCCAAGATCCATCGCCCTCCTGCAAAAATGCTCTAGGATCTGGAATCAATTATTCTCTGGGCCCAGGAATTAGCACATTACAAAAGCAAAATGACTTCAAGAACCTGGAATGGGACCCGTTTTAGCTCAAATTGTCACCTGCTGACCCTGCCCCTACCCTCAGGATGGGGAGGGGAGGCTGCGGGGCAGCTACACATGGTGCAGGGCCCTTTGAGAGCAGGAAAACCCTCACCCGCCATCAGCAGCTCCAGGCCAGAGTTGAAGAGAGGTGTCGGTGCTCACTCCCCACGTCAGACGAATTTTTCTCATTCCTGGTTGAAGCTCTCCAGAGCCCAGTCCAGGGCAAGAGGTGACCCCCAGGGCTGCCACGTGTGCCCTCCTCAGCGTGGTCCGGCTGGATGCTCGGTCACACCAGTCCACCTCCCACCTAAAAGCATCTCCACGTTATCAGCAACGACCCCGACCAGCAGGAAACATCCCTCTGTGCAGAGCTGCCAGCGGCATGGGCTCCGCTCACCTCTTCTGAGGGATTAGAGGAGAGTAAGTCAAGCGGCTCGAGGAGATATCACCCGGGAGGTTGGCAGGCACGAGGAAACCTTGCAGAGCCGTGCTATTAATCAACAGGTGACTGAGCCGAGGATTGCTTTTGGAAAAATGGATTCTGCCTCGAATGGCTGCGGGTGCTTGTGGTGAGCTGCCCACGCTCATTCCCAACACTTCAGGAGTCACCGACCGTCCCGTGTTGCTATTTCAACCTGCAAGAATAAAACGGGCCTCAAACAGGGATAAGTCAGAACCCTCTGAAGGGACCGTGTGCCCGCTGGGTCGGATACAGCTTGGGAACCCGTCTGTGGGTGCAGCTCAGGCTGTGCCATCTCTTTCTTAGCACGTGGGGTGGGTATTTATCCCCTGGACA
>NW_010234433.1:23623-24738 GCF_000690775.1 Eurypyga helias
GGAATATCATTTATTGTGAATATCCTTTCCCGAGCACAGCGAATACCACCGGAGGGATGTCCAGGGGGAACGAGAAGACCCCGGTGGGCTTCTCCCCACGCTGCCCGGGTGAAGCCGGGGACAGCATCAATGCCCTGATGCCCTTGCCCCCACCAGGCAGCCTCCTCGCTCCTCCACAGCCCTGGCTGCTGGCTCCAGCTGGAGAGGAATCCTGCTTTTAGCCTTGTGACCGAGCTAAGTGAGCTGGAGAAAATCAACACGGGATTTGCATTAACAGCAGTCGCTACAACAAGATTGCAGCCAAACACAATATTAGAAACTCAGTTTCCCCTCCGTCCTTAGTGCTTCCAGATGGAGCCCCTCGCGCAGACCAAAGGGTAGGGGCAAACCCCCCCTTTCTGCTCTCAGCACGGACCTTTTCTTCAGCCTCAGGCTCTGGAGGGGGCGAGGAGGGACAGATTTGCCCTTCGTCCAAGCTCTGAGCCCGATGCCGAAGCAGCGAGGGGACCAGCAGTTTCCCCCACTTCCAGAGCAGCAGATTTATTTCCGCTTACATCAGAGAAAGTTTAAAATGAAAAAAAAAAGACAAAGAGATCAGGATATTCTGTAGGTCCCTCGGGATCTGTATAAGGGAAGACATCCTTGGAATAACATGAGCAGCCCCAGCACTGCCTTGCTGAGGCTGGCCAGGAACCGGCCTCTCCGGGCACTAAAATCACTATAGCAGAGTGCTAAAAATATTCATTACCCAGGAGGGAGTGATCATAATTGAGCAGGCCCCAGGTATTAAGTAGGTAGCAAGACCTGGCACAGGCTCCTTGGCTTACACCTAGTCACACACATTTGTGTTTGCCATTAAAGCCGTCAGGGAAAGATGTTCCCGAGGAACGGCCAAAAAGCAAGCGGCTAGCTCGTCCCCCCGCCGCCCTCTGCCAGCAGACCCCCGTCTCACGGAGCTGTCAGCTCCTTTACGTGAGCTGAAGCACTTTGCCTTCTCCTGGGGCTTTGCCAGGTTGTTTCTGATAAGAAAATGAGTTGCTTTGTGCAGATGCGGGGTGCAGCCCTGCCTGCTTGCTGCCCCATCAGCACCCAAACCCCCCCCCGAACCCATTGTT
>NW_010234433.1:24768-26953 GCF_000690775.1 Eurypyga helias
CCCAAGCTCAGCTCATGTCTTCATCAGGGGGGAAGCTCATTAAACAAGCAGGCTAATTTTTGTCCAGATTGCAGGGCCCAGCATTGCCTTGGGCAGGGGCTTTGGCTCTTGCCAGCCATCACAGTACGAAATCCTTCCTCCAGGTATCCTGAGAGCGAGTTGCAGGGCTCAGCCTTCGGCACTAAGCTGGCAGCTTCTCGTCTTTGGGACAAAAAGTCATATGTAACTGCCCCTGAGTTCTCCCAGAACCGCAGCAGCTCCCATTAGTCCTCTCACAGGATCACTGGCTCCAAGCCTGTAGAAAGCACCTTCAGCTGGGTATGAAAATCAAATTTCAGTCACAGCTTTCTTGTTTTTCACCAGCAGCTTTTGCAGGTGCTGCTTTCCAGCCTTCCTTTGCGATCGTGAGGAAAGGGAGGCAAACCATCCCTGCATGCATGGTGAATGCAGAGCATCTGCACATCCCCCTGTACAGGGGTACGTGGAGGGTGCGGGATTGCAGGAGTAGGATGCCGTGGAGGGGTGTTCTGCCCTGCAACCCAGTGGGGTCTCAGCCCCCCCCCAGCACTGCTGGCCCCCAGCCCAACTCCCTGGTCCCCCGGGAAGCGGCGTGTCCGTGCACCGGCAGTGCCGGACTTGGAGCAGCCCAGGGATGGATGCAATTGTTCATGTCCTGTTTGGCCCAGCCTGTTTACGGACCGCCAGCAGTGTTTACCGGCCTGCCCGGACCCTCTGCAGACCGGAGGCAGCTGCAGCTGGAGGAGGGATGTGGGAGGGGGCCTCTGATGCTGTTCTCCAGAGCTGGGCCTGCGAGTAGCATTGTTTATCCCGTTGAGGCTTCCCCGGCCGAAACCCCAGGGCTGAACCCTGCACAGGGATGCACGGAGCGCTCCAGCTCGTTTGCTGCGGCTATCTCTGTGCATGTGGATGTCTCCAGCCCCTCCCGTGGGAGAAGGGTGGATGTGAGGGCTGCTAAATGCAAGAACCTTCCTCGGATCCTTCAGCCAGCAACGCCAGGCGTGTTTTAATCCGGCAGCTACTTCCAACGCCGCATTTTGTGCTGGTAGCATCGTAGAGAGGAGCCTGGACCTGTGCCACCAGCCAGGGCTGGTGCCTGCAGCACGGCCTCTACCTGCCGTGCGCTGGCCTCCGCATGAGCAACAGATTTGCTCCGCGTCTTAAAGAAAAGCCCCTCATAAAATCTGCCAGCCCTGCAAAGAGATAAGCGGTGTCTCAGGGAGCCCTTGGCTCGGAAAGGTGCCGCGGAAGGAGCCTCTGATGGAGAGCCAAGCGCAGGGGCGGCTGAAGGAGGGGGATGCTCCTGGCCTGTTGCAGAGCCTTTGCCAGCCCTGTCCCCATCTCCTCTGCTCAGGGCAGGGATACACACACAGAATCTGCTGCGGAAAGTCACAGTGTGTGTGAAAGCTTCCACCCGACGAAGCCTTGGGAGGCGGGGGAAAAAGTTGAAAAGGAGGGCCAGCCCCGCAGCCACTCCTTGCTGTTGCCAAGACCTGGCATTGTACCACGTTGCAGCACACGTGTGGGGCCAGGCTCGGGGAAACGGGGGGCGTGGGGCATGTAGGACCAGGGATATGGCTGGGACGCAGCCACTCTTCCCCTGCGCAACTTCGGGCTCAGGCGGGTGGAGCGTGTAGCAGCTTATGACTTATGTTTAAACAGCCATAAAAGCTGGGGTGGGGTAAATTCCCTTTAGAGCAGCGAGGGCAGAGGGCGGCTGGGGCAGCCCCCGGCCAAGGACAAGGCAGGCAGCCCCACTCCTAGGACCAGGGATATGGCTGGGACGCAGCCACTCTTCCCCTGCGCAACTTCGGGCTCAGGCGGGTGGAGCGTGTAGCAGCTTATGACTTATGTTTAAACAGCCATAAAAGCTGGGGTGGGGTAAATTCCCTTTAGAGCAGCGAGGGCAGAGGGCGGCTGGGGCAGCCCCCGGCCAAGGACAAGGCAGGCAGCCCCACTCCCTCTTGGTCTGTGCTCCATGGGAGCTGGGGGTGGCAGAGTGCCCCGCAGCCTCCCCATCTGCAGAGCAGCTTTAGGGGTGCCTTTGGTTGCTCTGCAGCTGGGATGAGCGGAGCAACAGGCATTTTGGGGAAGGGCTAATGGACCCACAGGCAGTGGAGTGGGACGGAGAAGCCCAGAGGCTGCTCTAAGTGACCCAAGGGGGCAG
>NW_010234433.1:27006-28897 GCF_000690775.1 Eurypyga helias
GCTATGGGATCTGGTCACAAGGCTTGTGTTAGAACAAACGCCCGTGCTCAGGACTGATCTTAGGGATGCTCTGCACCTTTCTGACTCGCAACACAGCAGGGGCAGGAGGGAGCTGGGCTCAGATGCCCGTGCGACTCAGCCGGTGCTGCCTGACGAGGCGGGTGAGACTGGGGGTGGGAACGCAGGGCGACGCAGAGAGGAGGCAGCACGCTCCCTGCAGATAAGGGAGGATATAATGACTAGTTTTACATGTACAGAGATACAAAAAGCCAAATTGTGGAGGATAATTTCTCAAAAAAACAAAGGGGCGCTTCATATTTCTTGGCTCCCTGACAGAATTAGCACAGCCAGCGTTCCTCGGCTTTCCTTTCATTCTTCTCCAAAAACATCACTTTCCTCGGGGGTGGGGTGAGGAGGAGGGAGTGGGAAAGAAGTGAGCATTGCCGGGCCCCCATTGTGGCCAGCTGGGAGGAGCGGGGGCTCTGCCCATGCCCCTTCCTGGCTGCCTCCACCATCCCCCTTGCCCGTCCAGCCCCATTGCCCTCTCCCAGACCCCCATGCATCTGGAGCATCTGTGCCGGAGCCCAGCCTGCAGGCTGTGGTCCCCAGCCCAGCCTGCCCCACCGGCAGCTCCCGGCAGTGCCCAGGCTTGCACATGTCCGCTGCAGAGGTGGTATGGAGGGTGGCAGGAGGCAGCGTGCCAGCAGCATGGTCTAATCCAGGAGTCTCAGGGAGGCAAACAGCTGGGGAAGAGCCTTGGAGGCTTTTTCCCAAGCTCAGAGAGCAGTCTGGAGCGGCGTGGTGCTCGCCCCCGTACCCAAGTGTCCTTTGAAAGGGAGCAGGCAGCCCCAGCTCGCAGCAAGCCACGGCACGGGTGGGCGAGAGGGCTGCGGACACAGGCTCCTAGGGAACTGGTGGCCGGAAAGGGTGATATATTACGGGACGGTGAAATGCCACTGACACCCTGAGCCATGGAAACTCATCTGCTACCAAAGCTCCAGGCTCGAAAACAAACATCTGTAAACACGCAGGATGGTGGGATTAGCGATTTGGTGGAAGAAAGGGCAGAAAGCAATGGGGGGAGAGAGGAGTGGGATGGAAAAGTGAAAAAGCAAGGGGGTAAGGTGAAGAAGGGGGTGAGGTGAGCAACTGTGGTGGAGACCACCCCACAGCTCCAGCCAGTGCTCGGGCCACAGGGTGATGGATCCAGTGCCACCATCCCAGCATGGTGGGCTCGGCACTCCAGCCAGGAGGGGTGAGAGGGCATCCTTGGGATCCAGCTGCCTTTTGGTTTATCCCAGTAAAAATGCACACTGAAAACCCTCTTGCTTGTGCATCCCTGATTCCCAGGTGTAGTTTAAGGCCACCCAGTGCCACCCTTCCCATGCCTCTGCCCACTGCAGCCTGGCAACAACCCCATGGCATCTCCAGCTCCCTCCTCCCCACGCCGCAGGGCTGGATGGCAGCAGGATCCCTGTGGGCGCTGGGAACTGGGGCAACAGCCAGTGTTGCCCCCACACTCCCCGGCAGCCCCGCAGCTGGCTGCACTCACCCTCCACCCCTGCACCGGCTGCATGAAGGCTCCAGCTTTTCAGGCCTCCCCATAAAGAGTGTTATTCAGAGCTGGAATTAAAAAGCTTAAGTGTAAAAGAACGCTAAAGGGAGCAGTGGAAGAACCGGATTTTCTTTTATTTGATTTTTTTTCTTTTCTGAAGGATGCTGTATTGAGCCGAACATGACAAATATGCCAGGAATGTTTGCCCTCAGGGCCTGGGAGAGCAGGGAAAGGCCCAGAGAAAGGCACCGCTGGCACCTTATCAACACACCAGCCTCTCTGTTTGCACAAAAACAAGTGCCAACGGCAGGTCTCCGGGCGGCAGCTGCCCGCACC
>NW_010234433.1:28945-32014 GCF_000690775.1 Eurypyga helias
CGCGGGGCGCCGCCCCCCCCCCCCCTGCCAGTCCTGCCACCAAGTGCATGGCCACCTGCTCTTCCGTGGGGCACGTCACCCCGGTGGTGATGCGGGACCTGCCCTCCAGCCCCACGGCCACCCTGGGCACAGGGCAGCCCCAGGCCCAAGCCCTGTCTTTTCTTCAGAGGAAGAATTGGTAGAAGAAGCCGGTGGCAGCAGGCAATGTGATGTGGGGCGTGCAGCTCCCCAGGATCCATTGCCCTCCTGCTCATCACTGCAGTTTCTACCAGCGTGACTGGAGCAGCGATGGTTTTTGTTAGGCTTGGCAAGTCCATCCATCACAGCATCATCACCTCCGCCCAGCTCAGAGCTGCGAACAGAGTGATGGCTTTGTCTCAAGGGGAGCAGCAGGACAGGACTCAGGGCACGGGGCTGGCACCTGCCAGGTCACAGCCATCCTGGATTAAACGTGTATCCGTGGTGGGGAGAGCACTGCACGACCTGGGGGTGCACCAGTATCATGGCTGGGTCCTCCCCATTCCTCCTGGGCTTCTCTGCTTGATCCCAGCAAAGCCCTTCCCAGAGGAACATCCTCTAAGGAAGAGTTTAAAGCTACTTGCGTGGTGCTCATCGTGATCTTGGTGTTTGCACCACGGAAGGAGCCACCTCCAAGCTGCCGTGCTGCTCCAGAGAGCCCCAGCCCTGCCTGGAGGAAGCCATGCGCAACGGGCTGGGGCCAGGGCTAATTAACAGTCCTCGTTAAAAATATATTGTGGTTGGTTTAATTGAGGTTTCCTCGAGCCAGAGGAAGCCAGTGAGGGACTGCAGAGAGATAGTGAGTGAGCGAGGCGGCTGGGGAGGGGGAGGCAATGCCTGGGTGCATTTATTTCTTTATTTACCACCATTTCTAAAATAAAATAAAGTGCCTCTCTGTAGCTGTAGGCGCCCTAACGTCTATTAAAGTACCACATAGGAAATTGTAAAGTACAGGAAAACAACCCAATCAGCCTGACCCCTTAACAAACTCCAGCCATAGCCAAAGTTGCAGAGTAAACAAAGCAAAGCTGCCGCCGCCGAGCCTCACCCAGGCACTGGGGCTGCGCTCCCGGCCCCATCGGCAGCTGGCTGGCCTCACGGAAGCTGGCCAGCTTGTCTCAGCCCCCAGGCACGGAGGTGCCTGCTGAGGATGCCCCCTCATGCCACCTGCCCAAAGGGATGGTCTGCTGCCATGGTTGCAGCGTCACCCCCAGCACTGGCATTGCTCTGGTGAGCACTGCGCCCACGGCATGGATGTGGGAATTCATGACGAATTCGGCAAAGCCCCATCCTTGCCCAGCCCCAGAGCAGACCGCAGGGCCCCTGTCCCTCTCTGGGCTGAGAGGAGTGAAGGCAGCTGGGCTACAGCATCGCCTGACCACACTCTTCCCATTTTCCTTGGCCAAGAAGAGGATGATGTTAAATGAGTCAACAGTTGGCCCGCACGCTGAGGTCGGGAGGGTAACCTTTGCTTCAAAGTCAGATGCTTCCTCTCCTCCTCACTGGAGAGGATGATGCTCTGGGCCAGCAGTGGGTCCTGTCTCTCCCAGGCAGCGCAAGACTGATGTCCCTCCGAGCCTCGGGGTTTGTCCCAGGCCCCCTGAGCCCTTCTGACACCCATGGAGGGGCACCGACACCACCGCAAGCCATTGCCACCGGTCCTGCCGAGGCATTGCTCCGTTTCCCTGGACACCAATAATTCAGCCAGAACCTGAGCAATTTTCTGTGCATAATAGCCAGAAATCTGCTTTCAGCAGCAGGCTCTGAAATCAGCATCCCAGCAGAGACAGCCTGGATTAATCAGGCTGGCCACAACTCGGAACAAACCTGCTGATTAAGCCTTGGCAGAGGCGGCAGTGTGTGCTCAGGGCCTTCCCTTTGCCTCCCGCACAGGCACAGCGCGAGGGAGGGCTCAGCAATCTTGGCGAAGTGATTGACTGCATTCTTCTGGAGCCCTCTGCCACCAGCGCTGCAGCTGCCTGCCCGGTGTCCCCTGCATCCCCTGCCCCGGGAGCGGGCACGCAGGAGGTGACGCGGGGACGCTGCGCTGGCTCTGCTGCGGAGGGGGAGTTAGCAGGGTGCCAGGAACACTGCGAGGAGGTGGGAGCTCGGCATCCAAGCTGTTTCCGATGGATGGAGGCGAAAGTGTGCAACAAGACTTGTGGAGGCAGTTATATTCCTGTTGACCTCCAAACACTCCCTCAGACCCCACAGGGCTAGAGATCCCTCTCCTATCTAGGGACTGAGGGAAACTGCTTAAGCAGGAGTCCCTGTTCACTGGAATGCAAATCACAGGACTGTGGATACCACCCCGGAGCTGCAGACCCCACCATGACAGTGCCGGTGCCCCCTGTTTGGAATACAGAAAGAAAAGCCTTGTGGGATGCTTGGAGTCCAGGTGCTGCTCCCATTTGCTCTCTTCGCCTCCCCCCCGCACTCTGCCTTCCACTGTTCTGCTGAGCCTCCGCTGCCCACGGGATGCAGCAGGCTGACACCCTGAGACACAGGCTGGTGGCTTTCCCTGGGATATCCCAAACCATTGCCCTCAGGACATCCCCCTCTCTCTTCCCCCAGAGAGCTACTGCCCCAAACTGTCCGACACCAACTCCTCTCCCTCCAGCCAGCTTGGTCAGCCCTTGGCATCCTGTGCCTGCAGGGAGAGCACAAACCGCCTTTTGCGGGGTGTTGGG
This sequence comes from Eurypyga helias, assembly GCF_000690775.1. Taxonomy (NCBI): domain Eukaryota; kingdom Metazoa; phylum Chordata; class Aves; order Eurypygiformes; family Eurypygidae; genus Eurypyga; species Eurypyga helias. The sequence continues at coordinate 31,654 of NW_010234433.1, forward strand.
CTATCGGATGCTGTGCTCGGGGGTGGGGGTGCAAGGGGCACAGGCCTGCAGAACAGGAGGTGACCTCCTCCATCACCGCACTCTCTCCTCCTGGAGAAACGGCAGGATGTTTACATGAGGGTTTCTGGCTGGTGAAGGACACACAAAGCCTCAAAAAAAAAGGACATAAATAATAAAAAAAATCCCCTGTTGTTCTCTCCAGCAGATGGAAAGTAAACACAGCTGCTCAGCTCACCCCGAGCAGCGTCCGTGCACCCTGGCCCTGCCCACCCCGCGGTGGTCCCCGCACCCAGCCGGTGAGGATGCGCTGTTCGGGCGGTCCCATGGCCCCGTGCCTGTGGGCAGGGCAGTGGCTGGATGG
>NW_010234433.1:32032-33330 GCF_000690775.1 Eurypyga helias
CCCAGTGTGGGGGGCAGCATGGCCCGAGGACACCCAGCCTCCCACGCTGTGTGATGGGTGCTGAGGGGGTGCTGCCTGCACGGAAAGGGATGTCTCAGCCCCAAGGAGTCATCCCAAAGAAGTGCCCATCCAGCGGGTCCAGTCTCAGCCCTTTCCGTGAAGGAAGGAGTGGATGAACAGACCCTCTGGAAGGAGATGCCCTGAAGGGCAGTGTGAGTGGGACAAGGGACCTGTCCCCTGTGCAGCCTGGGGACAAGAGCAGCAGAGGAGGGAGGGCATGGTGGGTGTGCGGGAAGAGAACAGGCTCCTGCTGGTGTGGGAGGACATGGCTGCCCACGGCCAAGTGGGGACAGGGTGAAGTGGAGGTTAAACATCAGGAAGCACTTTCCGGCTCTAGCTGGGGTCTGGGCAGCAGAGCTGGCTCCCGGGGCGATCTGTGAGCCACCTCTGTCAGGACAGGCTGCGGCTCAGCATGGGAGGGCTGGGGGGACCCCTGGGACAGGCCACGTGCCTGCCACACCACCACGGCTGGGATTTACCATATCCTTTTCTTCTTCCTTAATTTAACGCAAGCAGCAGACTCTGGTAGCAGGGCCTGATGCAACTCCCCAGCCTCCCCACCCCATCTAACCTGAAACTGGGGAGAAACATTTCCCATATTTATTATGCAGTCGCACCAGCTCCAGGGCAGAGCCGTGAGTGGGAACCTTCACAACTGTTTCCCCTGAAGTAACGCTCCTGGTTCTGGATTTAAATAAAGCGCAAGGATCTCTAAACCCCACGCATAAACAGAAGCACCAAATCCCCCCCCCGATTTCACCTCTGCCATGACTTGCTTGACAGGATTTTAGCAAACAGCCCCAGGTCTGTCAGCCTCCAGGTCCAGGACCCCCATAGGAGGCTGGGCTGTGGTCAGTGCAGGGGGATGCTCAGGGCTGTGGGGATGCTGCCAGGGTTGCTTGGGGCTGCCAGGGGTTCTCTGGGCTGCAGGGCTGCCCCGGGCTGGAGGAGTGCTCAGGGCTGCAGGGATGCTGGGGGCTGTGGGGATGCTTGGGGCTGGCAGGGATGCTCAGGGCTGCGGGGATGCTCGATGCTCGGGGCTGTGGGGATGCTCAAGGCTGCAGGGATGCTCGAGGCTCGCAGGGATGCTCGGGGCTATGGGGATGCTCGGGGCTGTGGGGATGCTCGAGGCTGCGGGGATGCTCGGGGCTGGCAGGGATTCTGGCGGCTGCGGGGATGCTCGAGGCTGGCAGGGATGCTCAGGGCTGTGGGAATGCTGGGGGCTGTGGGGATGCTTG
>NW_010234434.1:0-277 GCF_000690775.1 Eurypyga helias
GCGAGGAGCCCAACGCCGGGGCCGCACCGCAGCCGCCGTCGGATGAGCCTGTACCGAAGCCCCGGTTCTGCCGGGCTCTGGCTTCCCCATCTCACTGCTAAAAGCTCTTCCGGACCCTGCGAATTTGCTCGTTCCTTGCTCCTGGGGCTACGGCGCGGTGCTGCAGGAGAAGCTGCTGCCGGCCCCGAGCAGCTTGGGCTGACGCAGCTGGTGTCTTGTCCCACCTCATGTATCTCTGAAAAGGTTCCTCCAGCACCTGCCACGGGCATTTAGGTGC
>NW_010234434.1:462-1481 GCF_000690775.1 Eurypyga helias
CTGGGAAGTCCCCCTGCCTCACTGGATGCACGGAGAGGTGGGAGATAGAGCCCTTCACAGCTGCTGCGGGTGACTGTCCCGGGCCTTGGGTTTCCAGCCTCCATCATCCCTGTTGGGAGGAGAGCATTTCACTTTGGGTTTATAATCCCTCCACCTGCAGAGCCTCTGTGAAACCCCAGGGCGTGTCTGAGACCTGCACGCTGACAGCAGCGCGCTCTGCCCCAGCATCTCCCCTGCAGTGGCAGGGAGCTGGGAATCATCCCATCCCGTCCTGTCCTGTCCCATCCCGTCCCTACCCCTGTCCCTGCGGCTCCTTGGCACAGGGGTGAGGCTGGGGGGAGCTGCCGGGGCGAGCTGGGGCCCACTTGCTGCAGGGAGGCGAGTGGAGGGGGGCTGGAGCTGGAGGGACTCCATGTGTCCAAGTGCAATCCATGGGGAGACGTAGCATAAACTGGAAATTGCCAGGGCTGGGAAGGGGGGGCTGGTGGATACAGAGGGCAAGAGCTGCACATGGACACAGGCAGAGGGAATGGGTGTAGGAGGAGAGAAAGAAGGAGCAGAGGGACTGAAATGAGGAATAACATGAAAAGGAAACTCCCCCCACCCCCAAGCTTCAATCAGGAGGAAAAATAACAGTGTCTTTTTGGTTTGGGTTTAATTTTTTTTCAGCTAAATACGTATTTTCCTAGAAAATACAAGGAAAGGTCAAAAAATCTTGAGACTACTCTCGTTTATTTAAATAAAAACTTTCAGACACCCCCCACCCCATCCCCCTTCCCAAAGATTCTTTTTTTGTTCCTCCTCAGTGATTCAGAGCAAAAAGTCAAGTAGATTTACCAGCGAGACGTGTGTCTCCTGCGGGGGCACAGCCGGCTGCGTCCGGCAGCGCGGGTGGCTCCGGCCCCCCTGCGGGACTTCTCAGGGGCGCAGTCGCATCGCAGAGCGCGTCCTGTGCTTTCACGGACGTAGGCAGCATCATTTCGAAGGAAATCTCGTCTTCCAGGGCCCACGGGGTGAGG
>NW_010234434.1:1513-2823 GCF_000690775.1 Eurypyga helias
ATACCCCAATTTAAAACTCTTTGTGTCATTAAAATAAAACATAAAGGCATAGTAAATTTCACTGCATTCTCTGCAAAATGGATCTTTTCTCAGGGGAAAAGAGTAATCTCTGCCCCCATATTCCTCACCCTGCTCCGCGCTGCGTTCCCCATGGCTCTAGCAGGTCCAGAACAGCCACTAAGCCATTGTGCAGAGCACTGCCGAGGGCTCAGCACCTCCGGAGCGCTCGGCACCGCCGGAGCACTCGGCACCTCGCCGCTCTGGGCGAGGAGGCGAGAGCCCTGATACTTGTAAGGGCATTAGGGATGTGTCCGTTATTCTTAGGCGTTTACCAGCTATTACTGACAGCTGGAAACCTGATTTCCTCTCAGTGCTTTGAGGCAGCCTCTGGTCTGGGCACCACCGAAATTGGGTGGTGGAAAGGGCAAGCTCTGCCCCTCTTCCCATGGGGATGGCGGGCAGCTGACGGGGCTGGGATCTCCCGGTTCAAAGGAAATCTTCCCTTCCCTTTCAGAAAAAGCAACGTCTGCTGCTGACCCGCACGAGCACTGCGCAGACCCCAGCCTGCGTGGCTGATTCAGCCTCCTCCATCCAGAGCGAGGGGGAGGAGGGGGATGGTGACCTGGGCTGGCTGCGCACAGAGCCCTGTCTCTCCTCTGGATCGTGACTCTTCTCCATCTTCGTGGCGTTGCCCTCACCACGTGCCCTCACCCCCGCCACGCAGCCCACGGCTGTGCCCCTCGGAAGCGGGGCTGGAGGGGGCACATCCCTGTGGGCCTTCTCCAGGGGAGCACATCCTAACGCCCAGTGATTCCAACAGCGGGTGCTGCCGCCTCGTCCCCCGGAGGGGGTTTGGTTGTGGCCCTGCCCCATTCCGTGACGACACCAGGTCAGAGGGGCCTGGGCTGGCATGAGGAGGGCAAGGCCCAGTCTTGGACCTGGCCCAAGGAGGGATGTGGCTTTTCCCTCCCGCAGCCAGGTCGCCGTGGTCCCGGGGAGACCTTTGTGCATCCGTGCCAGCGGGTGCTGCCGCCTCGTCCCCCGGAGGGGGTTTGGTTGTGGCCCTGCCCCATTCCGTGACGACACCAGGTCAGAGGGGCCTGGGCTGGCATGAGGAGGGCAAGGCCCAGTCTTGGACCTGGCCCAAGGAGGGATGTGGCTTTTCCCTCCCGCAGCCAGGTCGCCGTGGTCCCGGGGAGACCTTTGTGCATCCGTGCCGGATCCAGAAGCACAATAACCCTGAGGCAGCACTGGCTCTGCTGGGAAGGCACCTTTATTGCTGGCAATGCTGGTAAGGGGCAGGGTGGGCC
>NW_010234435.1:0-4652 GCF_000690775.1 Eurypyga helias
TCTATGATTCTATGATTCTACTTCAAAGAAAAACCTTAGAAGCTTTTAAAGATAAGTTGTTTAATCAGTTAAGGAATTTTTTTAAGTGAATATTTAACATACATACATAAAATCTTCAACCTCAACATGAATCTCTTTGGAAGAGGCCAACATCTATCACAATGTTAAACTGCTGTCACATGCTAAGTGTTAAAACAGCATCATCACATTTTGCCAGCGAGTCCTCCAATAATCCACTTTTCACCTCTTAATACTTAAGGTATAGTACAAAATGAAAAAAAACTCTGGCAATATAAAGTCATAAAGGAGCAAATTTTTTTTCTATCTGGAAACCATCCTGGACATGTTCTCAAAGGGATGGAAAATGAGGGTCTGCAGATCGAGACACTACATACACTGCTAAAGAGAAAGCTTCAAAGTCCTGTGGCTAAGGATGAGGAGAGGAATACAGTGTTGGAAAACTGTACGTCTCACCTAAAACTTGCAGAATAAAACAGATCCACATTAATTGCTTGAACAACTGAGAAAGTCTCCTCTTCCTAAAGAAGCAGTCTGCCAAATAATGCTACCTGTCAGTTCAGATGAGATCATCTTTTTCAGAAAAGAACAGAACATGGCTCCTTTCTGTAAGTTAAAATGAGAGCTACACCAAGGCACCAAATAAAGTTTACTTACACATAACTGTTATTCTTCAAATTCTTTCATTATACAGTCATGCTGTGAGCCTAAGATGCTAAACCACTCCATCTACAGAATTTCTGCCTCAGGATTACCTCAAGCATATGCCCAAGCCGTTACCTACGTGAAGCACAGCAGAGTAATGTGCATCCCCTACAGCCTCAGTTTCTCTGAGTGCTAAAGATCTGGAAAAGCTCTGAGGAGGACAATCTGGAGGATAGGACATAAATATGCAGACAATACTACTTCAAGAAATAAAAAAGATACGTATTTTTCTTCTTGTGTTTATTTCTACATACAGAAGCACTGTGGGTGATACTGCTCACCAAGCACGCCGCTTTACCTACGGAACTGTCCCAGAGTCTTTTGCTTGCTAAAAACTGTAGGTTTGCACTCCCAAAGGCAGCATCTGTCATGGGTGTTTCGGAAGCCGGGAAGTGCCTGCTGCAGCAGCAGACCATGCTTCCTCTGAACACTTTGCAGATTTTAAGATTTCAAACATTCTGCAAAATCTCCAACAATATCACCGAAGAACTCAGAAATATTATCCTACATCCTCCATTCAACAGCCAGTAACTTATCAGTAGGTAATGGGTTCAGAAATCCCAGCAGCTCATACGCAAACTATTGCATGTGGCACTGATGGGCTGCAAACCACAGAAGGGTCAGGATTTCCCAGGACTTCATAACTGTTGACAAGCATGTTTCAACAATGAATGTAAGGACAGAAGCCTGACATGAATTTATGATTACACTGAGTTCCAAGACACCTGAAAGCTTTACCACAGACAGCTGAAGAAAGCCAAAGAAAGAGGCATCTGTCTCTAATTATTTAGAAGGTAGAGCAACTTTCCACTGGATTCCAACAAGCCGTCTTCTAGCAGGCACCACTATATAGGAGAGTTGATTAGCTCTGTGCTGATTTTAGCTGGGATAGCATTAATTTTCTTCGCAATAGCTAGTATAAGGCTGTGTTTTGGTTGTGCTGAGAAGAATATTGATAGCATACTAAATGTTTTCAGCTGTTGATATGGAATGTTTATATCAAGCCAAAGTCTTTTTTCAGTGTGATACTGTACTTGTGTTCCCATTTTTTTTCTCTACAAGAGGCTGGAAGGAGACACAGCCAGGATAGCTGACCCACACTGACCAAAGGGACATTTAATTGATAAGACTTTCAGGAAGGCAAATTGACTTTCCATTCCTTAACTGGAACGATGAAACTCATTACTTACAAAACCCCTTACAACTCAGCAGGGGATACAGCCAACAGGGACACAGCCAATAAAATAATAATAATTTTTTAAAAAATAATAATAGCAGCACCTTGTTCCAAAAGTTATCCTCTGTGATCCTAGTGAGAGGTGTTTCCATATCTCAGATTATCTTCACCCTGGAATCATGTGTCCTGCCAGTAAATGATAAAAAAACCTACCCAGTTCTTCCAAAGCGCTGGGATTACCTACAATGACCCATCATCTTGTACTCCTGAATAAAGGTTTTCAGACATCTTGAGTTCAAAATGACTCTGCAGCCTTATTCCTTTTCTTTACAAGGAAAGAGATGGCCTGAATCACCACCTTTTTTTGCCTTTAAGCAGACTGATTTGATTACTCATTCCACTCAACATTTGTTTCCTGCCTAAGCAGGAAAGATCTCCCAAAAGGATGGGGGTGGGCCGGGAATGAGGATGTGAAAAATAGAATTAAGTAACCTATATACAAGATTTGTGACCTATTTGTTACAAGAGAATAAGGTGAAACATGAAAAAGAAAAAAAAAAGTTTGCTTACCCAAAGGAAAGGAGGAAAAAGGTGAGTTAAATCAAGCTTTCTGGGCAGTCCTTTGAAAAATGGACTTACATCACGGAGGCAAGGAAAAAACTATCAATCACAAGCAGTTATTTATTCCCTGTTATAAACTATGGATAGCCTGCAGTCTGATATTACTTTATGAACAGAAATTAGTAAGAAAGGATGAGAAAGTGAAGCTCTTTATCAAAAGTTATTCCTATGCATATTTTAGATCATGATAACACACTGGTAATAAGAATATAAAGCTAAAACTTGGAAGCAAACAATATTTGATTACACAATATCCAGATGTTAAGAGATAATGGACAAAGGTAAAGAGCTTGATTCACATGCACAATCTAATTACTGTCAGCAGCCAAGTTCCTTTGGAAAAAGATGCACAGAATTGGACATAATTCACTGGAAATCAGATTAACCAAATTACTGTCCATAAAAACAACGTACATCGGAGACCACAAATCATGCAATGTAGCAATGATCATCACTACTTGTTGTCCCAGAAAAATATGAGAGCAACTGGAGTCAAGTCATCTTGACAGATCCACGTGAAAGACAAGAAAGGGGACAGTTGAAAAGTATTTCAGGCATTTACATACATAAAGAACTCTATTATTCAAGAAAGATTCAAAGAATTAATGTATGGTAAAGAATATTATTGAACTTATAGAAAGAAGAGAGAGTTGAACAACAAAATAAGAACTTCACACAGGGGAAAAAAAAGGAAATTGGAGAAGCACAGCAATCAATAAAGAAAGCACAAGAGCTGCGTAAGCATGGATTTTGGAACTCTATAGCTAGAAGAAGCCTCAAGAAGTCCAAGAACAAACTACACTCACAAGTGAACATTGCTAACATGAGGAAATTCAAAGAGAAATGAAAGAATTAAAAACGCAGAAGCTTCTGGAGTAGGTAAGAAAACATCTGAGCAGGCTGTCATCGAAGTTTAGGGATGGGGATGACAAAACCAAACAAGAAGAGATACAAGATGACTGGCTAAATGCCAGTTGTTCCAGTCCTTAAGTAAGGACGTGCAGTCATTCCAACTAACTAAAGATTTGAATTTACTGACAGCACCAGGAAACATGAAGAGGGGAGAAAGCAACAAATTAACATAGCTATAAGGGCTAACAGCAGGTTCAACTAAAATGACGTTAAATTCTGACAATTAATGTAACAGATTTACTGACTAGTAAAGACATTTGATTCATTTCAGAGGGAAGCACTGTAGAAAGTGTGAAAATATGTAGCACTGCAGGTTAGATAATGGAAATTACAAATTTTCCAGTTTCTTCCAATGCAGTGATGATTGGGAGGGGAAGGGGGAAGTTTTAAAAAAGGTTATTGATTCCCTCAAAGTTCAGTATAAAAAACCCACGTTCTTTTTCATCTTCAGCTTCAAGTGGAACAGTAATGATGTTGGAGGACACAACTAAATAGGCAAGTTCCTTTGCTCATCAATATGACACTACCAAACTCATATACTGTTCTGAAAAAATCATGATATCGCATATGTAAAGTATAATGATTTTAAGACAAAACTAGAGAACAGCAGAATATAAAATCAAAAGTATTGGTGCTTAAACAACTGACAAATTCTTGATGATAAGTTATTACAGGACTCGAGAGCTGACTGAATAGCAAACACCCAACGTTTACTGCATAGATATTTAAGGGTGGGAGAAATTCTAACTGTATTGTTAGTGCTGTAACACTCCTAGTGAGCAAAGAATCAGTAGAATGAAGAGAAAAATACTGAAGAAAAACATATGGCCTTATTTTCATTGAAAACTGATTTAAAAATGCTAGTATTATTAAGAGACTAAAAATTAAATCAAGCTTATTGTAAGCAAACATTAAAAACTTTCACAATAGGTTTTGGTATAAAAATACAAATCTAAAGTTACCCCCAATATCTGCATAAAGACACTGAAATACAGTCACTAAATGCCTCTGTAACATCCTAAGTTCAAAGTTCATGCTCATATATTTCAATAAGCAGGAGGGGGAGCTTGGAAAAAAATTAAGAGTAGCTATACAGATGAAATGTAAAATATTCTGAACATATCTCACAGGTCATTTTTATTTGTTTCTCTGCATCTGAAAAGATATTTTCAGCTAAGACAGACTAGGATTTCAATGTTTGGGGGGGGTGGGGGTGGGG
>NW_010234436.1:0-499 GCF_000690775.1 Eurypyga helias
ACTGGGTCCTCATTAAGGAGTGGAATGAAGCTCCATTAGTGGCAAAGCGGCAAGGGCCCTTGTGGAATAATCACTGGGGGTAACTAAACCTAACTTATATGACAGGCCGGGCATTGTTCCCACATTAAGGAAAGGCATGGTATTGAAGGGCCTTTCAGGGGAAGTGCAGTTGCAGCTGGTATGTCAGGAATCCACTCCATGGTGGTTCCCTGAATAATATTGCCTGCACAGCAGCACAGAGGGTGGAGTGAAGATACCGCAGCCAGGCTCTGTGAATCATCACAGAGAGGGGAACATAGTGGTACAACAAACTGATAAGCTGCATGTTTGCCACCCTGGGCCAACAGTCTGTCAGTTTTTGACAAAATGCTATCCTTTTTGCGAACTTTGTTCATTATAATGTCATTATAATACCAAAACACACCTCCACCCCAAAAGCTACCCGCCTCCAAGGTGCGTCCACCCTGCACTGAACATGTGCTCTGAATTTTCTTAATCT
>NW_010234437.1:0-33704 GCF_000690775.1 Eurypyga helias
GCTAGCCGTAGTTAAACCACGACACACAACTTATAAAGCCTCCTGTTCAATGAAAAAAAAGTTTTATTTCAGTATTATGATATTATTAAAGCAGTTGGACTTTAGTTAGATCCTTACCTTCACTGATATCTTTTGGCTCAGATGGTGCAGTAGAAGGGCCGGTGAAATTATGATTCAGCTCCGTTGTCTGTTGGGTGGAGTTGAAGTTTGGTGTAGGACTTTGTTTTGTGTGCTTTGCCGTGGGTGATGTTGGAGTGATACCAGTGGGGAACAACACGCTGGGGTTGCTTGAAGAGGTATCACTTGGGTGTGACACAGCCACAACGGTACTGTAGGTGACTGTGGAGTTACTCGGTCTCGCTGTGGAAGTAGAAATAGCTGCGGCACTTTTGGTCACTCCAGAAAAGTCACTCCATGTTGTCAGTGTCACTACAGACACTGGGATTCGGTTGAAGTTTGTGGCAGAGTTAGTTATTCCATCTTTTGACACCATAGTGACATGTGAAGATAAAGCGATGCCATCAGTGGACCTCGGGCGCGTGCTGTTTGGCCAAGCATTCGTCTCTGTTCTTCTCGTTACACTTTCTTGGGCACTGGCAGGTGTTGGTGCAGCATGGCTGACAGGATTCGTGGCGGTAGTCGGCAGCAGAACAGCTCTCGGTGAAGTTGGTTGCACCACAGACTGATCGTTATCTGTAATCGAGCCATTTCCAGTATTGGTTTCATTTACTTTTCTGCCCACAGTATGGCTTTTGTTCCATGGCAGCCTTACAAGGAGAAAAATGAAAATCATTCCACAGGAGGGTTTCATGGTGTTGATCTCAAGGTTTGTCTTGTTATATACGGAACCTGAAAGAAATTCACTCTTGTCTATTATTTCATTTTGCAAAGTCTCTCAGTGAAAACCCAAATAAGCTGGTAAAACAAAGCTAGTGTTATCCTATAGAAATATCACTAGTTTACCAGGTGTTGATGCCGAAAACTTTACGTCCTTCAGTCCTAATGACCTAAGCAGTGACCTAAAACAATAATGATGACCAACAAAAGTTTTTGCACAAGTAAATTGCATGGTGCTGTAAACAGGCCTCATACTCAGAGGGGAATAATTCAAAACCAGTTTGGTAGAGAATGATGGAATGATACATATTAGGATGGCATGCTCGAGGCAGTGTTTTCTGGGAAGGCAACAACTCTGTTGCAAAGACGTATAATTGTTACAATTAGCCTTGAAAGTTGATGGAAAATGTTCTGTGAACCTGAGCAGCGAGTGTCTCATGAATGCTGCCAAACTCAATCGAGTGGTTATGGATGATGCTGAATTTGTGTGAAAACTAATTCCCCTATAGGAAATTGGAAGCTATATATTACACATTAATTTTTCAGATGTTAGATTGAGAAGGATGACAGAAACTCGTGAAGTCACATGACTGTAGCAGGTATGCTGTGCAGTATATCTGGGGGGTTTTGGTGGGAGGTGTGTGTTTTTAATATGTATAAGACAGGTTGTGATCATGCACTTTCACCTCCCACACATAACCTCTTACGTGACAGCTCAGTAAAAAGTGTACTAAGTTATGTTTTCAGCATCATTAATTGATTAGGTGTCCGTGTATGTGGGTACTTTACCATCTGAAGAAAAGAGATGCACACCTGCAAAAGTAACTATTTCATATTCATCCTCCCCTCCTACTGTCTTACGCTTTTTCCTGTGGGTGATTTGTTTGGGTTTTTGTGGGCTAAGGGCATGAGGGCTGATGTTGTTCGCTTGCTTGCTTGTTTGTTTTGTTTGTTCTTATTTCTTTTGTGGTTTGAAGATGGTGCCATTACTTGAAATGCATGTGTATTTATAAAATGCCATTTAATCACCTTTTTAATATATGTTCCATTTCTCCACGTTGCTTATTTCCCAAGTTAAGGTTAGTTATATGGTGGGAATGACCTGTGTGTGGAAAAGATTTGTAACTTACTCAGCAAAAATAAAAGAGAGAATGCCTGCTTGGGTATCAGTCAAACTCACTATGACACTTTGACCCCAAACAAGCAAGCCAAAGAAAACCCCTTTGGAGTTCAATTATCAGCTCCGATTGTGTTTACATTTTGAATGATAGGCCTTCAGATGACTATGAAATGCTGTGCAATCTGAATATTAGATTTTGATTTGTTAGCACTAATAACTGCAAAGGAGTGAGGAGGAGAAAAAAAACTGTTGAATTTTACAGTTTTCAAACACATGCTTTCATTTTAATAATATTGTTTTAATTCAGTAGCAGGATCTTTCCTTCCTTGTATTAATAGTCATATTAGTGAACAAAGTGGGTTTGGTCACTCATTGTCCCTTCACTGTAACTAAACTACATGGAGAAATTACGCTCAATTCATTTAAGTGTAATTTTAATTCAGAGCAGCATACAACAGAGTCAATATCCTTGCTGAACAAGTTCTTTGTTGTTCGGTCTGATTGGCTTACTTGTGCAACCTTCTTCACGGGGAACCATGGAGAAGAAACCTTCTTGCTTTGGAGTTGTGTACTGCAGTTCTTGGCTGGGATGAACTGCTTCCTGGAAATCCTTGTGCGTGTGATAGTTAACTCTACATATTCTAGTGCAACATTACTGTGCATACAGTTTAGGAAAAAAGTGGAGGTCTTCAAAGATACTTGTTGCCTTTAGAGCTTAATATGCAAATAGTGCTATTGCACTAAACCAAATATATGCATAATAAAATATATAGCAGTGCTATAGATTAGCCAAACTTGCAGAAGAGCCCTTAAACTAGTTGATTAAGGAAGCTACAGACAGATTATTAAGGAGAAAAACAAAAAAAGGTCTCGCATTTGGTTCACTGGAATTTGTGTTACTCAGTACCAGCCCAGTGGAAATCAGTGCAGTAGGCAGAGCCTGAAGTGATTAGAAATGACACCGGTATGAGATTAGGCTGCAGTTTAGTTACCTAGATTAGCTCTACCTTTTTTAAGCAAGAAAATTGAGGCTTTTCCATAGGATGGTCACCACTGTGTTTCTTCAGTGATTTTGCACTCTGCCCTTGCTTCTGTGCTCAAGAGTCAAATTGCATCTGGGCCCTGTGCAGCTGGCCAGGGGAAAAAAAGCCAACTCCAGAATGGGGAAGGCTAAAATTTCTCTTTCAGCATATGGCTTTCTGAAGAGATGTATTGGCCCTTATTGGAGAAATTCACCAAGATGTGAATGCAATTTCCCATAAGAATGGCCCTCCAGCGTGAACCTGAGGATGCACTGATTGTGTCTATACCGGAAAATATGCAGCCCAGTTGCAAGAGATGTGTAGAGGTGCTGGGGACTCGATACCCACTCTTCACGCATTTCTGGAGGGCTTTACTCCGAGCTTGCTGCAATATCTTCCCTTTGTCTGAGCACCCTTTGAGAGCTGGCCTGTGTTGGCCCACTCCCGGAGCACATCGCTTAGCTCACTGACAGGAGTGGACAGTGGTCTAAGCCAAAGGGCAACCAGTGGAGATGATCAGGAGACTTTAATTAAAGTGGATTAAAATGCTAATGTAGGTTCAGCCATGCTGAGGAGGCTGTGGTTCTGTGTCATACGTATTTATTTTAGTTGAAGTAAATGGAAAAAAGGCTACAAAAATCCTTGTCATTCTGTTATTAATAAAGCATAAAGTTGCTTTACAGCAGAAGGCATTCCATATGAAACTACGCATGTAGATACGTGCACATTTGCACACCTACAGCCTGCATGTCAGATCAGCCTCCTCAGGTCTCTGGACTTCAGCGTGAAGCCTGCGTTGATGTGGCATCTGTCCTTCTGTTTCCCTTAAACTGCTCAGGTTTGCCTTGAATATTTCTCCAACACATTAAAAAAAAATGTCCTCATAAATTCTTTTATGGGGATTTTCATATAAATGTCTATCCAATGGTATATTAAGTATTTAAAAATAGATTTGTGGCATGGTAAAGTCATTGCAACATGCATTTCCTGAACGCAACGCAGCACCTGCCAGTGATAAGTCTAATGTCTGCAAAACCTCTGCAACTGCCAAGAAAATAATTGTTTCAACTTCTCCTTATGGGTAGACTATACAATCTTTTGCATGTCAATAAATTCAACCTGGCACCATTTCCCTCCCTTATAGTAGTGATTAGAAAGTAATTTGTGTAGTAGATGGTGGCATGATGATCAAATTATTAATGGCATTTGAGGTCTGGAGTAATGTTCATGTTTGCAGAACTTTCACACAATGCTTTTTAAGCTTCATAAAGCAGTTTATTTTTACCTTTACATTGATGATCCGAAAGCAGATGGAAGAAATATAGAGCAAGTTATAGAGAATGTATCTTCTGGAATTCAGAAAGAAATAATAGCAAATGGTGGTCCCAGAAACATATTGGGGTTTTGCTCCCGTGGCTCTTTGCTCTAAAATTCAGATTGCTCTCCAAGGATGGGATATTTCTAAATTTAATGAGCAATGAATATTAAATTTTCAAGCTGTATTTTAATTTTTGTGGTGAGAAAATAAGTTTTTAGTGAATTATGAAGAAGAATATAAATACAAATTCTATAATTAATTTAATTTATCCCCTCTGTTACTAGCTAGCAACCTGACAAGTGTAAGTGCACTGGCTGAGCTTTCTAAGTGTGTATTTCCTGTTCATTTTTGGTGTAAGTGAACTCAGCAAAAGCACTAACAGTGTAGCAATACCTTCAGAAATTGGTATAAAGTAACATACACAAGAGTAATTCCCTTCACCACCACCACCCCCCACCCTTTACTACGAGCTCTGAACTGACTGGGAGAAATTCTATACTTGCTTGATAAGGAGCATAAATACTAAAGAAAAGTATGAATTTAAATGAAAATACTCTGTTTGTGGTCACTACTTCTCTGGTTTAATGTCTGAATCACAAAACGGGGGTGGGGGTGGGGGGTGGTGTTGGGTGTTGTCAGTTATTTTCTCAGAACTACACTCTGAGTAGCGTGTGGTTACAGCAGCACTGATTGCCGTCCTGAACACTATATAAAAGAACACTGTGAGTATTAAGCAGATCCAGTAGTAAGCATTAAAAAAAGAAGCCTCAGACTTACCTTTGAGCTGTACAAAACAGGCAAGAACCTGTTGAAAGAAAGATGTCCCAGAAGGCAATGAGGCTGGTGGGAAGCGGGGAGCGCAGGTACAGCCACGGTGGCAGTGTGACACCGGGCAGGAACGCGCCGTACAGGCGAGGCGAGGTGGGGCAGCCCTTCACTGGGCGCAGCAGCAGCACACGACCCACTTCGCTGCTGTCATGACCGAGCTCTGTCATTACAGAGTCCACAGAAATTGCAGTATTTATCGTAAAGTGGGGAGGCAGTGCTTGTTGCTTAATCTCTTGGAAGTCTTTGAACTGGTATTTCAGAAGGGTGGCTGTTTTCTGTAAACTATAGAAACTATTGTTCCGTGTACTGTGCAACTATTAATTTAAGAAAAGATAGCTTCTCATTATCACAGAGTTTCCTACGGTACACTTGTGAGATGAGAACTGGAAAAGGCGTGTCTTCTACAAAATAAAGCAGCAAAATGAGTTCTATTAAGACAGACGTGCTCCTAGAAATGAGTCTGGTCCTGTCTGCAAATACGTTCCCAGGTGCAATAATTTAAGATAATAATCTAAAGCCAAATTTTCATAATTTACCATATGTCATTAATTCTGACTTTGGAATACATAGCCAGCAAGGGAACTGAATGTTACAACTCTTACCCCTCACTTCAGGTTTTATATAAACAATACCAGACTAAAGCAAGAATGAGGAAGTCAGGCATATCATATATAACTCAATACGCTCATCTAGTCAACCCATAATGTTTTTTTTTTTAATTCTTTATGTATATTTATTCTCGTCTGGTATGTGGTGAAGAGCAACTCAGAAATGTTTCAGTATTGTGTGACTGTTTGAGTGGAATGCCATGATGTAGTTATCTGTTTCCACTTTAAATTTTTTAAGGAATCAAGTGCAAATACTGTTTCATAACTTATCCTCGAGATAAGTGTTGAGGATATGGCATATACAGGAGATGTTTACATGGGAACAACTAGTGGTGTTTTCTTGAAAATAGAGCAGTGGGCAAGTGCAAGGTTTTCTATGAAATGGATCAAGTTCTACCTTTTCTAATATCCCTTTTGGGGAAGTAAATTGTGTGGCATGAGGTGGGGTGAGAGGAGGCAGGACAGAGTCTGATACTGTGGATTTGGTTTTCTTTGGAGTCTAGCATTCTCTGCCGTGCATATCAGCAAGCCTCCGACTTTAATTTATTGCTGTGTCTGGGTGGACATGCATCTTAACAGATTGACCTTGAGATCTGAAAACAAGCACCACAAATTTGTGTCCAAATTTGGTTTCTTCTGCAGCAGATCACAGGTGATACGCTTGGGTCAACAGTAGACTCCACAATAGCATGCACGCATTAGGGTGCTGAGAAGCCTTTTTGATGGTGTTTTGGGTTTTTTTTTAAGAAAGTTTATTTGAATAGATACATAATATTTGAAGATAGCAGGACCTTAAATATGTAGGCTGAAATTCTCTTAAAGTACATCTATTACAGTGGCATGACAGTCGTAGCCCTTTAGTACTGCCCTGAGCCTCCGCACTGGGCTTGGGAAGGTGCACACGCTCGCTCTCTCCTATTTGTTACAGCTTAATTCATCTGTTAGGAAAAGTAAAAACTGTTTACCTGAGTGACTTAAAATGGAAGGTGCTCAGTTTGTGACTCAGTTCTTGGCTAAGCGTCATACACCTGCGGTGTGCTGCCAGAATGCTGGCGCTGTGCGCTGGCCCACTGCTCCTGGAAGGCAAAACCTCCATCAGTGAGCCTGAGAGTGAGCAGGGTCGGAGCTGTGGCCATATGGAGGGAAGGTGGTTCAGAGTGCTCCAGGAGTGGGAGATAAGGCTAAGCGGTCGTTCAGCTGTAGCCTGGATTTATTAAGTGGCAGTTTCAGGTCTGAGGAGTGTGTGTCAGTGGTATGTGCGGTAACAAGTCCATAGGGCGGTTTTTACTGCACAGCTTACTGTAAAGGAGTCTGACTGAATAAAACTGGAGAGGTAATTGAGCAGCATATTCAGAAGGGGCCTGCCTGGCCAGGGCCAAACTCTGTGGAGAGGCAATAGGCAGCTCCCTGTCTCCTTACAGAAATTCCTCTTGGCAGTAATCTTTTAGGGAATAAACACACCATTCATTCTGACACAGTGACTCTTATAAAACATTTGGAAGAGGTGTGCTCACGTCTTGGGTTCTCTGTCCTGACTAAAACCAGGACATGGGTTCTTGGTTTTCTTTTGGTTTCATTCTTTCTCTGCTCTGTTTCTTCCTTGTATAGCATTTAACAGCAGCCAATCACTTCTTGGCAATGTCAAAATTTTGTTTCAGTTAAGATTGCATTAACACACAACCAAACTTTCCTGCCTGTCTTAACCATCAAACAGAACCCTGCTTGTCTTCTGAAAGATTAAGAACTGTGTGAAGCACATGCCTAGAGATTTTAGTTCTTCCTCAGCGCGAGTAGTGGCGGTGTAAGGGCAGTAAACGTAAGGTAACTTAAATAAGAATTGAAGGAAACTTTTGGAAGCGTATAGTGCAGAACTGCAGACTGTATTGCAGAGGACTAAATAACAAATCCCTAAATGAGTGGGTCTGTACCAAAATGCTGGACAAAAAAAGGAAGTACACCATATATTATGAGATTTAAAATTCAGAACGGCAACTGGAGCTGTTAAATGGGAAGCAGTGTGCCCAGGGAAAAGCAGGGGAGGCACCCGACAATGTTTTCTGTAGGAAGCCATAGGCTTGTGTGTGACCCTCTAAACTATAAACGATCCAGAACTCTTGAGCAGCAGGATTAGGCAGGGAGAACTCTGCCAGGTCAAAGCAATGTTAGAAAATGGGTGTTCTCATCTTGATGTTCAAATTAGTCACCTATTGTATGTCTTGTTTTTCTACAGAAGTAGTAGATAAAAGTCAAGGCTTAGCGTGTTCAGAGCCGGGTGATCAGTGTAAGAGATGAGTCTGTAAGTGCCTAGCAACCAGGTCTGGATTGCATGGAGAGCAGAGACGGGGGGCGTTAGCCATGTGATGGAGTGAAATAAAGGCAAGCCAGGAAGGATCCAGGCTTTCTGTGGAACTGGACAATGAATTTCAAACTTCTGATGTTTTTTCACTGTCATTTAGGCTAGAAGATTATGCCAAGTTTTGTGAATTACTTTTTTTTCCAACATGCTTTTCTTTGATACACTTCTAGCTTTTGACACTATTTTCTCAGTAGCCATATAGCACAGCAAAATATCTATGAAATCTGTTGTACTGTTTGAAAGAGAGGATTGCAGCATTTTTTAAGAGCTCAGGTGAGTCTGGAAAAGGTGCTTTAGCTGGCAGGTATGGTCAGCAATTGGGCCTCACCTGCTTCATCTGGATGGATGATTTTCTTGATCGATGCATTATCAAATGCCTTGAGTACATAAGTAACACAAAAGACATATTTTGATGATGATGAAGCCTATTATTCATGCTATACCAGAGCCTGAAAACTCTAACTTAGAGACAGATCTTGATTTAAAGAATAAGCAAGTTATCCCAAATCTATGGGGACAGACAGAATGAAATAAATAGCATTGCACAATTAGTGTCTATTCAACTGAGGACTCCATTTGTCCACAGCCTGGTAGTACTTCTAGACCACAACTGCCTCATTTATTTCCAAAGCTTCAGTGGCTATTTACACAAGCTAAAATACCTCCTATTCCAAAAAAGTTGCATGTACTTTCTCGTTCTTTTCTTCAGTAATGGCACTGGGGAAGAAAATAAGCCACTAATTCAATTGCTTGGTTTCAGTTTCTCTGACTCAGGTACTTTAAGTCAGTGGGATTTAAAATTCATTATTTTGTTTCTGACAAATGAGCCACTTCCTTACTTGCTATTACTGTTGAGTGTAACTGAGTTATTTCATTTGTTCAGTTACAGACTTACCACTTTTCGCACAGGATAGTGTGATAGCTGGGGTCTGCTGCCTACCACACAGAGAAACACACAGCACCATGTTTTGCAGAATGTGTTGTATTTCTTCTACCTGTTTAATCACATAAGTGTTGTTTTCTGTATAGCACAGGCTTACGTTGCTCCTTATGGGGAAGGAAGGGATTTCTATTGCAAGGCGATATCTTCTGTAACCTTTCGGAGTCTCAGGCTGCACTGGTTGCAATAGCAATTCCAGTGACAGTGAGGAAAGGTTGTTTCCCCCTCAGATTACTCAAGTGCCCACCCCACTGCTGCTTAAATAGGGCAGCTGTGTGCCATCCTTGTTAGGAGCATCTGAAACGGAAATGAAATCTGTGGTGAAGACGAGATCCGTTCTTGGAAGAGTATAAGAACGTACTACTTAGAACTAATACTCAGGGACAAGTTCCTTTCATTCACCCATCCGTTGTTTATGGGTACATTTATGTTCTGGTACCTTCTAGTCATTGTGCTTTAATATAGTATATGGATGAATTATATACATATATATGTATATAAAATTATGGTGGCTATTTATATAAAGTGATTAAGATGTTAAACATAATACAGAAACATAGAACAAGGTAGGAATGTGAGACCATGCTATTCAGTTTGAGTTAGAAATCCTCCTTCTGAGCAGTTGCCTTGCCAGAAGGAAGCAAATTTTTTCACTCCCTATTTGAAACCGCTGTTTTCTAAGGAACAAATGGACATTCCCACATTTTGTGAGGAATCTCACACCAAAATAAGGTGTCTTACCCTCAGTGGCAAACTACAGTGTTTGGGGAGACTTGGTGTTATTTATTGGTTGTAATTATTTTTATAGGAACTACCAAAATCTGTAAGTACATGGAGAACCTGATGATGATCTCACACATAGATTAGAAGTGATTGTTTACAGAAGTAATTTAGTATTGAAAATACTTCATTATAAAGCTGGGAAAGAACTCAGGTTGTCTTGATTCAAACAGAATAAAATGAGCTCATAATTTAGCTCTTTATTAATAGATACCATTGTGTATGCACATTTTTGTTCCTTTAAGGAAAGATTTCAAACCATATATGTTTTGGATAAAATTAAAAGCAAAAGGGTGCTCTAAAAAGGATGGTAATGTCTCATACTGACAGGTACCTATCTCTCTACTGATATAGCAGACAGCAAATAAAAAGATTCTTAGATAAACATTGTAAAATAGTGCTCCAGTTTTAAACAGGGATTATCCTGAAGTTACTTACTGTTTTCAGGTTCTATGGGGAAAACAGTCAGAAAGTGGCTAATGACAGTTATCATGTTACATATTGCTGATTTTCTTGAGATCTGCATGGCTTTTTTTTTTTCTTTTCCATAATTAAAATGCAGTTGATGATTTCCACAGCTACAGTCTTTCTAGAGTTTTGGAAAAGACGGAGAGCTGTATTAACGTATGACTGGGACCTCATAGACTGGGAAGATGAAGAGGTAAGACTGAAGAGAAGTAAACCTGGAAATCTTGCTATCAGCATGATTTAAGTGTAATTATCAATATATATTTTATGTCAGTAATCTGAATTTGTCATTCAGATTATATTTGTATTTATAATACTCTTAGAATGAACAAGTATACTTGAGGCCATACAAGTTGCCTTCTGCAACTAGCATTATAATTCCACATTTATTGAAAGTATCCTTTGAAAAGTTGAGTAGAAGTAGTGCCTGTACGGAGAACAGGAGCTACTACTGATGTCAACAGAGGTGCCTTTCAATTCTCTGGTTTCTTGTACTGGAAATTCCTAATCCTGCCCAAAAATGGGTCCAAGACAAAGGGACAGAAACTAGATTTTATGTCCTTCTAAGAGACATAACTTATCCTTTAACATTCTGGTATCAGCTACAGCAATAATAAAATTATTTTATTACTTCATAAATAGCTAGTGAGCCTAGCTGTAATTTAACCGTACTGGGCATTTAACTGCAGTCTGAGTCAATAGAGCCTTTGCCATCACTTGGTTTATAGCTTTCCATAGATACATAGCTAGAAGCTGCTGGCTTTTAATAAATCATTCCATATCACAACAAGCACTATCATAATTGGTATTAATTTATAGTTTTCTTATTGATTTCTGCAGAGAAACTAGTGTTTCTAATTCAGTATTATGACCCATGTTCCTCTGAATACCCACACACAGTGGAGAAGGTTCTTAACGGTTTCTGTTCTTTGTTGGTCTCTTGCACTGTTTCCAAGGATTTTCAAAAGAGCTAATTATTTTGAGATATGAGTTGGAGCATTATAAAAAAGAATATATATAAAAATAATTTTCCTGTGTTACAGCATGTATATGTCTGGTTTTTGATACTTCCCTGAAGTAAGTAGTTCAACAAATGGAATCAATTCTGTCATTCCAGGAAGAGCTGCGCCCACAGTTTGAAGCTAAATATTCCCAAGTGGAAAGAGTAAATCCCATCACAGGAAAACCTGAACCTTTTCAGCCTTTCCCTGATAAGCTCAGTCGACTGATGGTGTCTGTCTCAGGAATATTCTTCATGGTAATGTTTAATAATACTGGAATTATTATAGCCTTTAATCTTGTTCTGCTGTAATAACATCGCCAGTCATGAGTGCGTTCATTAAGATTACTGGATTTACATAATACAGTCAAACTGATTGTCTCAGTCTTACTGCTTGTTAGTGGGTCTCCTTCTTCTCAAAGATGCCATATAGTTATATTGTAAAAGAACAGTATAGAAATGTTTTAATTCATCAATCTCATATTTTCATTCTTTCAGAATCTGCTCACCAAAACAAATGGCAATCTTTAGACACTTGTTAGTTTATTAATTCAGTGGAAATTACGTTAGATATGGCTTAGTTTGTTCTGATATTTCTATTCATAAATCTTACCTGTAGATTTCACTGGTCCTCACTGCGGTGTTTGCCGTTGTGGTGTATCGTCTGGTAGCCATGGAACAGTTTGCTTCTTTCAAGTGGTATTTCATCAAGAAGTATTGGCAGTTCGCAACATCTGGCACTGGAGTCTGTATCAATTTTATGATCATCATGTCACTTAATGTTGTAAGTCTTCTGTTCTTTTAAAGGAAGGGTTACTTTAAAAGAGTAATTTTTACAAGGTTACTGAGTGTATTGTATATCAGGTATACACCTGTTGTTGCTTATTTATATAGCAGTGCCTGAAGATAGTATTTGAGGGTTTTTTTCCTCGTCTAATACTATGTTTGTCAATGTTTTTCTCTAATGCTTACTTAATTTGTCAGTACACGTTTTGCTTATGTCACCAAGCCACAATGGGGCAGACTACTTCTTTCTAGACCTCTATTTTTTGGTTTTTACATTACCTTTTACAATACATATCTAAATGGAACTACATCTTTTTCTTGGCTGAGAATTTCCTTTCTGGGTTTTTTTGGGGTTTTTTTTTTGTTTTTTTAATTGGTAACTTTGAATTCTTCCGATTCTTATTTAAAATGCTGGTGTAATACCGGTATTGCACAGAGCTAGAATCACTGTGATATATGCTTTTGGTTTAAGTTTTTCCTGGCACGTAACAGCATGGGTTAAATCATTTGCTGTGGTAGCACAATGTACGTTGTTGTAAACTCTATTCCTATACCTGCAATATAATTTATTATTTTTCTGTTCCCATGCAGGCACAAACAGGTAAAAAAGAACAATAGCACAGCAAGCAATAGTTTTTAATTCTGTTAAGATGATTGTGTGCTCACTGCAATAAGAAAGCATTCTTCAAAACTGACTGTCATGTATTTATTTCTGGTTTTACATATAATAATCAATCATAAAAAGTGCATTCAAGTGAACAAGCACACTACAGATAGTGAAAATAACTTGCTATTAATAGTAAATGCTCAAGGAAATATTTTTCAGAGTTGGTAAGTACCTTGGGCTAAGAGTCATTTAAAATAAAGACTGGAGATAGTCAGCATATAGAGAGGTAAGGAAGTTTTTAGTAGGAGACTGATCTCAACAGTATACACATTCATGCAAAGGAAATCTATATCGTGTAAAGGCTTTTGCCTACTTTTAGATCACATAGGTTTGTCCGTGAAGTTAAAGGATAAGCATCTAACTGCTCATTAAGAGAACCATCCATGTATGAACACTTCTTTTGATCTGTTGGCTCTTGATCAGTCTTTACTGTATATTGAATGTATATACTTACATACATACATTTACATGGATGAAGACAAAGGGACTAAAGCAGTTCTATGAAGCCTTTATAGGAAACTGTACATCCAGGTGCAGCTACAACATCGCCCTCCCTTCTCCGTCCAGATACCTTGATGCTGTAGGGCAACAGAACACCTCTGCTTTTGACGCTTGTTTTCATTCTGGGTATGACCTCACAACAGACAGGATGTGTTATACCACCTCTTATTTCTGTTTTAGGTGTATGAAAAGGTTGCCTATCTCCTGACAGACTTAGGTATGTAGGTATTTACTCAAGATATGATTCATGCTAGCTGTGGCTTATACCTTTGTATGTCCGTAAAACAGGGTTTTGAAAACTTCATCTATGCATAGTGTGAGTCTGGCATTTCCCCAAGCAAATGAGAAATATCAGAGCAGGAAATTACATTATTATTTCACTAAGGAAATAATAGAAGAGAAAGGAATTTATTTTTGTATTTCTACTATTTTATGTTTTATAGTATAAATTGAAAAAACTGTCGTAATGGAACAAAATTTAAAACATTCTTTCTTAGAATGCTAAAATGGATTTTTTTTCCATTTTTCCCAAATGCTTGGTTATTTTTTATACAGTGTTTTAATTTGATTTTCTCCTTGGAAAAAATGAGTTAAGATAAAATTACGTTGTCCAAGATAAAAACGTTAAGTCATATATTTTAAAGTAGCGTTATTTCTGTTAGATTAAAAATGTGTGCTGAAGCCGCTCGTCGGGATTCAGTCATAGAGGCAAAGCTTTCTAGCTATAGAAAACAAGAAAGCAAAGGCAGAATTTAAGAACTCCTACTACATGAATATGTAACCTTTTAGTGTTTCTTCTTACACGTTCTCTTTTAGTCCACATCAAAATGCAGTTGAGCTTAGAGCTTAAAAGCATGCTCACTGCTGAAATTTAACAGCTCCCTCTTCTGGTTAAAGTAGTGAAGAACACTCATTAAACAAGATGCTGAAAACTTCATAGTGTTTCAGATAACAGGCAGTTGAACAGGTTAGATTCAGAATGTATCTTATTCAAATTACTAAAATATTTTAAAATATTTGTTCAGCTCACTCTGATTTGTATTTCTACTTCACTTTTTTTACATATGTAATAACATTATTTGTAAAATATGATATAGATTTGTATAATATAATATATACTCTCTATGTATTATATAGTATATATTATATCAGAACAGGAAATGAGAAAGAAAATATTTTTTTTAAGTATAAAACGTGGTATTTCCCAAAATCTATGAAGTAATTAAAAAAAAGAAAAGGCTGCTTGATTTAAGCATGATGGAGCATCAGGTGTTTGAGCTTGGTGGCTCACTCCACTTCCTGTGGTGTTTTACATCAAAGAGAAGGAGGACATCTTAATTTCTGGGAATAAGAGTCCATATGTGAAGCTAGTGTCCTGTACATTTGTTTCCTCATTTAGTTATCATTAGAGCAAAGTAATTAAGCGCTACAAATTTTAATTGAACCGTCCAGGCAGTTTGGGCTTCTAACTCATACACGTGCTTTAAAACTTTTATCATAGAATCCTTTGGGGGTGGAAAAGACATTTAAGATCATCAAGTCCAACTGTTAACCCAGCACTGCTAATTCCACCACTAAACCCATGTCCCTAAGCACCACATCCACGTGTCTTTTAAATACCCCCAGGAATGGCCGTTCCAAGGCCTGACAGCCCTTTTGGTGAAGAAATGTTCCCTAATATCCAATCTAAACCTCTCCTGGTGCAACTTGAGGCTGTTTCCTTTTGTCCCATCACTTATCACTTGGGAGAAGAGACCAACCGCCCCCTCTCCTCAGCCTCCTTTCTGGTAGGTGTGGAGGGCGATCAGCTCTCCCCTGGGCCTCCTCTTCGACTGCCCAAGGCAGTGCAGCCCTGCACAGGACGCCTCTAGCCCACTACACGTTTCTACATTTCTTTAAAAAAAAAGAAGGGCCTCCATCCTTTCCTCATTGAATTTTAACATTTCACAAGCATTGTGGCAGGGAAGCCATGAGGGTGAAGCAGTGGTGTTAGGGAAGTGTGTAGAAGGGGAGATGCTTGGGTGGGAGACCAGCTGACTGTAGCTCGTCTCTTCTCATTCCGCTTCCCTTGGCAGTCTCTTGTCTGTTGCTCTGCTGATGCCAAGTGCTTTTATTTTTTTTTTTGTGGTTATTTTTGTTGTGGGGTTTGGTTTCTTTGGGGTTTGGGTTTCTTTGGGGTTTCTTTGGGGTTTGGGTTTCTTTGTGGGAACAGGTACCATCCCACAGACTTGTGACCTATCCTGTACCAATGGACTTCTACCTCCTGGTTCCACACAGAACCATCATAGCCCGAGCTGGGACAGTGGTTTTGTGACCTGCAGGCTGAACATTCTGAGGGGAAAAATGGAAGTAATTGCAACTTGATGGGGCGTCATGACTCGAAACCATCCCTTGTGTTATTAGTGGTGATTGATCTGTGAGCAGAGTCAGGCATAACTCGATTTCATTTTTGTTTATAACGCATATTGCGTCTTTCTGCAGAGCACCCTAGAACAGAATCTGAATGGGAAAACAGCTTTGCCTTGAAAATGTTCCTCTTCCAGTTTGTCAACTTGAACAGCTCCATCTTTTACATTGCCTTTTTTCTTGGCAGGTAAGTTGTCTTTGCTGATTGCAAAGGAAACGACCTTAAAGGAAAAAGTGCACAGAACTCGTAATCCTTGCTTATTTTATAAGTTTGAAGAACATACAGTGACAGTTTGAACTGTAAGATTTAGATGTGAGTCAGTTTCTGAGGATAATTAAGAACACTAAATTAATATTTTTAACTGTATGTGAGGGATGGGCCCTTGAAGTCTTTACTCATTAAACTAGACAGTAAAAAGTGTACTTTTTAAGTGGGTCTATGTACGTGACTTTCCTACTAAATCAGAATTCAGAATCACTTCTTGAATGTGGGTCTGCATTTAGCACTAATAGGCTGTAATCATTTTTTCTTGTTTATTCCCTTTTGATTACATTTCCCAGGATCCATTTCTATAAATAGGAAATACTGTCTGGCAGGTTTTATATGAGAGTAGGATGCAGAAATTCTGGCACCAGTTGTTGTGTGTATCTTTAGCTCAGAGACTGAAATACGAAACATATCTAACATTGCTTCATCTTCACTTCAGTTTTGTTATGAGCAGACTTCTCATTCCTGCAGAACCGACATGAGTATTTCACGTGGGCAAGCAGATCCTTGTGCTGCAGTAAATTCCAATGTATTGCAATGGCTTATCTTCATAGGAGTAGATTAGAGAGTCTGAATATCTAACATCCTAAACCTCTGAAGCTAAGATCTTTGTTCTGGACACAACAACAGTTTAGAGTCATTGCAAAATGATGGTCCTTGTTTGCATTCTGAAACTTCCATATCCCACAGATACCATGTTTAAGCCTATGTGTTTTAATCTGTTTATATTTCATGAGTTTGCTCAGTGGATGTTGTGAAATAACTACTGATACAGGGTGTTCTTGGAATGTCCACTGCGAAACAGAAATCTTATTTTCCAGATTTGCAGGCCGCCCAGGAAAATACAACAAGCTTTTCAACAGATGGAGACTGGAAGAGGTAAGCAATCCTATTTTGTCTTCCTGTGAAATTTTCATGAGTAAAAAGGATGTGGCTGAAGGACATGAATTATGTCCAGTTTGAAAGATTTATTATTCCATCAAAGTGCATTGAGGAGTAAATGCATATTTATAGCAAAGGATAGGAAACAGGAGATGTGTGTTTCCTTCTGGGTTCTCCACCATGCTGAGTGACTGACTCTGCCTGAGATACGCAGTTCTTCCTGCCTCTCTCTTTGGGAAAAACAGCCATAGACCCTTACTTCACAGGCAGTATTAAGTCCTACATGATTGGAATCTCCCATGTACGTGGAATTTTTGGTTGGAGGACATATGTATAATGGGATCAGCTTAAGTTTCTGCCAGCACAGGAAAGATGTGGACCTGATGGTGCAAGTCCAGAGGAGGGCTATGAAAATGGTCAGAGGCATGGAACACCTCTCCTAGGAAGAAAAGCTGAACGAGTTGGAGTTGTTCAGCCTGGAGAAGGCTTATTGCGGCTTTTCAACACTTAGAGGGGGCTTATAAGAAAGGCTGGGACAAACATTTTAGTAGGGCCTGTTGTGCTAGGACAAGGGGTAATGGTTTTAAAGAGGGTAGGTTCAGACTAGATACAGGGAAGAAATCTTTTGCAGTGAGGGTGGTGAAACACTGGAACGGGTTGCCCGCAGAGGTGGTAGATGCCCCATCCCTGGCAACATTCAAGGTCAGGTTGGACAGAGCTCTGAGCAACCTGCTCTACTTGAAGATGTTCCTGGTCATTGCACTGGGGTTGGACTAAGATGATCTTTGGAGGTCAGTTCCAACCCCAACTATTACATGATTTTATGATTTAAAAGATGAAAAATATTATTTAAAAAATTTAGCTTAATAATGTGTTAGAAATGCACCACGCTGAATATCTCTTATCTCTGAAAAACAGGTTTTTTCTATTGAACCTTGGTAGCCACAGAGTGAAATTCCGTAACTTGGTAGTTCATGGTCTTAAAAAGAGTTTCTGTAATTGCCAAACATTTTAATATGGGAATTTATGTAGTTAAGATAGAGGTACCAGAGATTCAGCTTCTAAGTCTCTGTTCAGCCTTAGGATATTACAAATAATATTACAACTTAAATATTGCTTCATTCTTTGAAATGAATACAGATATGAAATGGACTGTATCGTTTATCATATATCATATGTCTGGCACGCGTACACTTAGCTTAGGTAATACAATCTTGTTCTCCAATATATGTCTAAAAGTTGTCCAACTGAAGTCTGTGTTAATATTTCTGTTATTAATATTTCTTTTAATATTTCTGTAGCTGGAGGTTAGTGTTTTTCACCAACTGTATTTGTATGTTTTTCATTCATCCTATGATGAAGTAAAAATGAAAAGAATTCCCCAATTTTAGCTATTGATCTTTATTCATTTCCTTTCAGTGTCATCCTAGTGGCTGCTTGATAGATCTGTGTTTGCAAATGGGAGTTATCATGGTTTTAAAACAAATGTGGAACAACTTCATGGAACTAGGCTATCCGTAAGTTCAGATGTTAAAATTTGTTTTACAAATAGTGTGTTTCAGTGATAGGAAAAATATTTTTATGTTTGGAGAATGTTTTCACTTTTTGCTGTAGCTTTATTCCCAAGAGAGCGGGTGCTCTAAGATAAAGCTTCTTGGGGGGATGTTAATTATCTGAATTGTTAATTGTGGTTTCATTTTCCATAATACACACAGAGCTGTTCAGCTACTGAAGGGAGGAATGAGCGAAAAGTCTCACAGTTCTCTTGAAACTGGAAGAATATATTTTCAGTAAAAAAGTTCCTCATCGAATATTAATTTAATGAAAGTCTCAACCTTGAAGCTGTGGTAGAAGCAGTTATGCCCACAGTGTGCAATCCTTCTGCAAATTGGGGCAGTGTAGTGTATTGTTGTGAGACATGGATTTCTGAAAAGAAGAAACCTGCCTGAGTATCTCTTCTCAGCCCAGCAGCATCGTAACCATGTCTAGGACTTATTTTAGAACATGTTCAGATTGCTTCATGGAAAGCAGTGTTTTGTTTGGACAAAACCAGTTTGCAGCTGAGACAACAGTTGCTCTTTGAGTAACAAGAGAGCTGAAGAGCTAAACACTAAATTAGCCTGAGAAGAAATAGCAACCTGTTAATAAAATACTTCTAAGAAAATTGTTTCACATCTTCAGTCTCTTTTCACTAATATCTAGAAACAAAAAAATATCTTCAGCTCCCATCTGTATCAGTACTGGATAACATTTTTCATTTGTGTAACACTTTAATTTGTGAGACTGTCACCTACCTAATATTCATAACCACTTTGCGAAAAGACTTGTGCAGAGCTTAATAAAAAGTAATCTTAAAGATTTGCAGCTTCAGCAACACCTTTTTAGACAATTTTGCCTGCTTCAAGAAAATAATACTCCGTAGAGCATCTAGATCTGGAGGTTTGTTCAAAATGAGTAGACGTATTCTACTATTCAATATACTGTAGCATCATAGAGTTCTTACTGAGCTCCACTTACTTGGTTTGTCCTTTACAGGATTAAAAATAAAGCATTATTTACTCCTTTTAATGCTCTCACTATGCATGTTGGGGTTTTTTTTCCTGCTCCTATTTTATTTAGGCATGCAGGTAAACCCTACTCTGAAAAGGTTATTTCTACAATGCCCACCATGCTACATTAAAGGTGTAATTAAAATTGTAATGCAGAATTTTGAGAACTTTGGAAGTTCTTTGAATTGTATCTGATGGGATATTGTAAATATTTCCAGAAAATAGCTCAGTAAACATTCAGGTGCTATTCAAAATAGGCCCACTTACTTCAAAACAATCCCAGCAGGTATGGTAATTACTGAGCAAGTACAGTCAATAATGCGTTGTTTGTCTAATAAAGTTTATTACAGAATTGGTGGTCACGACGCAAAATGAAGCGAAGAGGGCAACTAATGGAGCATAAAATTTCCCTGCCTCAGTGGGAAAAAGATTGGAATCTGCAGCCTATGAATCTTCATGGTTTAATGGACGAATATTTAGAGATGGGTGAGCAAATTTAGGGAGATGGCTGTTTTCTTAAGACGCCGGAACTATGTTGCGGGTTAAAAGCTCTTTGTCATTTCCAATTTCTAACCATAGAGATGCCTGTGTAGTTTTACAGTTTGGCTTCACCACCATCTTCGTTGCTGCCTTCCCGCTGGCACCTCTCTTGGCACTGCTTAACAATATCATAGAGATAAGGTTAGACGCGTACAAGTTTGTCACGCAGTGGCGAAGACCGATGCCTGCAAGAGCAACAGATATAGGTGAGAGAGCCTAGTGACTGTCGCTGGGAGGTACCATCTCTTTGTGTTTCCTTCTTCCGTGCAGCTTAACCCTTGAAGTATTTCATGCATCAAGAGGGTAATTAGTAAGAGTTCTTAGTGATCGCTGAGAGGACTCCTCAATTTTCCTTTCCATTTCCAGTAAGGAATCATAACAGTTCAGAGTTTGAAAACAGGCTAAATAGTATTTTAGGCTTCTGATTTGTAGAACTGTAGGTCTAAAATGCTGTCCAAAATCAACTGAATTTAGAAATTAAATATGAAGACTGAATTCACTTTTGGCTTAAAACTGAATTAAATAAAAATAAGAAATCTCTTTCAAAAATCTTCTAATTGGCCTTTATAACCAAAGATTATAGGTTTATGGTGTTGCTTAGCTGTTTCTTGGCAGGAGGGTGTGTCCTGCTGTAGGGCTTCAGTCAGGTGGAGCTAGTGGGGAATGTGGGGACATGGCAGAATCTTCACTAGCTTTTCTGACCGAATAATTCTTTCTCAATAAGAAATGAAAACTGTATGACTAATAATGACTTTAATATCAGTAGCATGACTTTGTATGACTTAACATGACTTGGTTGACATTTCTCTTGTTTCTAGGTATCTGGTATGGCATTCTGGAAGGAATTGGAGTTCTGGCCGTCATCACCAATGCCTTTGTCATTGCCATTACATCAGATTACATTCCACGTTTTGTCTATGCATACAAATACGGCCCCTGTACAGATCAAGGGTACAGACAAGAAAAGTAATTAAGATATTCTTTATACATACATGTGTATTTCAGTGGGGGGTGGTTTGGGAAGGTTTTTTTTAGGTTTTCTTTTTAATGTGTTAGTCAGGGTTACCTCAAGAAAAGGAAGCATCACTTTGCTAATACTATAACACACAAGCACAACTTATCTTCTTTATTGCACAGCAGGAAGGGTGAGAGTGAAAGCATCAAGGTTTGTCCAGAAAAGCCAGTGCCACTGCGTTCACAGACTGTGCGTCAGCTCAAACCGCAGGGGTTTGTCCTTCCTTTCCCCATTGCTCCTTCTCTAGTGATTCAAAACGGAGGGTTACTCTTCCTGTGCTGTCGCAGGAAGAGAGAATTTAAGGGCAACAAGAACGAGGCAGGATAGGATGAAAAGAGAAAATAACAGGGAAGAAAAGTTAGTGCTTAATGTGCACTATTCATCTCTATTAAACAGAGAACTATGTAATTCTATTTCTTCCTTTGCCAGTAGTGATTTGAGGTGTCACAGCAAACCTGACAGTTCAGGAGGTAAAAATAGGGTTCCCGATGCATCTCTTTTAAAAAGTTCTTTACCTTTCAGAAGGCCCTTTGTTCAATTACAGGACAGTTTTCCAAGAAGATGGGAGGTCTTACGTGTCTGTGATTTTCCAGGGACAGACAAAAATTTCACTTTTACAGTTGTGATTCAGTGTATTTATGTGATTTCTGTCATTAATGCTAACAAATTGTTGCCTTTAAGATGGCTGTTTGGTATATATGCACTGTTCATTTTTCTGCTGGTGAAAATTCTTCCTTGAATCAACTTGTAATACCAAAAAAAAATCATTTTTTGGTATACGCTGCCTGATTGGTGGCTGATTCTGCAAAGTTGTTAAATTATTCTCCTCTGCCTCTCTAGCCATCTTTCTAAGTTCAGTAATTTTAGGAGAGAGCGAAGAACACTGTAGGAACGATTTTTGGTTTATATCTGGTAGATAAGAAGCAAAAGCATGAAAATGTTGAAAATAGATTTCTCAACAGTGTTATTCCTGAAACAGATGTTATTTGTTTCTTTCCAATAGAACTTTGCTTGTCTGCTTAAAATTTTAGAATTGCTTTTGCCCTGATAAACAAATAAAATAGTATGCTCACAATATGTGGCAGCAGAATATGTTTACCTACAGGACCTGTGCTATATAAGCACTTTATGAAGAAAGTCCTGACCCTATGTCTTTTCCTTTCAGATGCTTAAAAGGATATGTCAACAGCAGTTTATCGGTGTTTGATTTGAGTGAACTTGGGATGGGATACTCGGGATACTGCCGGTATGTTTCAGTGCTCTCCTCCTGTAATACAGGGGTACTTGTTAATACAGACATTAAATTGAAAGCTTAAATGACTAGCAGAATACTTTCTTTTTTGCCTGTAAAAGCATTGAAGTTCAAGGCCAGGCTGGATGAGGCTTGGAGCAACCTGGTCTAGTGGAAGGTGTCCCTGCCCATGGCAGGGGGGTTGGAACTGGATGGTCTTTAAGGTCCCTTCCAACCCAAACCATTCTATGGTTCTATGAAGTTTGTTCAGCATGGAAGTCTCAGGTGCAAACACTGTGTAGCAGAATGCAGTACTAACTCTGGCAACCTGTGTTGAGTTTTTCCAGGGCTCTTGCAAGCTGTATCTTTCGTACCTCTGTGACTTTTCATTTTGAAGTTTCCACAGCTGCCAAGGAGGGCAAAAATTCTCATTTGAGTTTTTTTAAGCATTCAGAGGTCTGTTAATTAAAACTTTTGCTGTGGGTCTAACTGAGGTCGAGATCCCAAACAGTTATGCAAGATGAATACAAGAAATTCAGCATAAAAATTAAATGCTGTGTTGCATGAGTGCACTCCTTCTGACTTCAGATTTAGTTTCACAGCGAAGGTTAGGTTGAATTGACTTAAGTTGCTACAGAATCACGTTACATTTATGCAAACATTGTCTGGAGAATCTCAAATGTTTGTAAGCAAAGACAAAAACCAGCTGAGGGTCAACACACCTGAACTTAACACTCCAATGTGTCAGCTTTGTAACAACAAAAGAAATTGCTATGGATTTTTGGAAGCAAAAAGTTCCACCTCGTAAGTGGCCCTATTTAACTGCCTGCATTGTGGCAATAAATAAATATTGTGTATTCTCCTTTTCTGTTTACTTCCTCTTGAAGTATGCTTTCACTTTAGGTTCTCTCCTTTTAGCCGGATCTGGGATAAGCTAGACAGCTCTTCACCATGTTTAGGTTTCTGAGCACAGGCTGACTGACTGGATTTTGCTTTGCTTTACAGGTATAGAGATTACAGAGCCCCACCATGGAGTTCAACTCCATATGAATTCACTTTGCAGTTCTGGCATGTCCTGGCAGCGCGGCTGGCCTTCATCATAGTATTTGAGGTTAGTCCTGGAAAGGAACAATTCCTTTCTGCCTCTTTAAAGTCCAAGGTGATTTCTTACATAAATAAATTGTCAGTATCATCAACGGCTTGTTCATTACAGTCAAGAGAGAAAAAAAAAATTGCCCTCCCCAAACTGTCGCCAATCAGCCACTTCAAACTGAATCAACACAGCATGCACAGATTTGAGAGTCCCTCCAAAATTGTCATCTTGTGCACGATTTTGGTTCCCAACCAAATCTTCTATCTTTTATTGCCAAAGAAGAAATACGACTTACATGTACGTTATGCACAGTTATTGCAACTTATAATCCGTGTCAGGAAAATAATACCCGTTTCTAGCCTAATATAAAAGTAGAAGTGTGTGTAGAAATGTATTACATACTGTCTAGGAATCTGGTTACATTGATTACAAGCTCTTAACAAAGAGGTGGTGTTTGCTACTGTTACTGAAACTAGCATACCCTGCAGTCACATCTTCACTTAATTCTCTAGCTATACCCTTACTTTTACTTTTCAGCAGCCTTCAGCATTTTCACATTTCTGATAGACTGCTAATTTACTCCCATATGTGTGTTTATGTTAAAAAAACCCAGGAGTTGCTTTTCAGTCATGGATTGAATCTCAGAGCCAGTTTTGCCATAGACTTTTAGGCCCTGAAATGTAGTCCTAGAACTGAATATGCATCTTAGAAGTATGTGTGTTTGTTCTTCTTTTCAGCACCTTGTTTTTGGAATAAAGTCTTTCATTGCCTACCTGATTCCAGACATGCCCAAAGACTTGTGCGACAGAATGAGGAGAGAGAAATACTTAGTCCAGGAAATGATGTATGAGGCTGAACTGGAGCATTTGCAGAGAGAAAGGAAAAAGAATGGGAAACAGTATCACCATGAATGGCCTTAGTCACTACCATGCTGCAACAAAACCACTGTTTGGAAACTGAAGAGTGCGGTTATGAAATGCAGTCAGTCTGGCATCAGTGTCTGAGATTCGTGGTGCATATATGTTCTTGCTGGGCAGTACACTTGCAGGCTTTGGTGGGAACTGGAAAATAGATGTTTCTGATGAAGAAAATGAAAAGCCTTACCTGTAACTGCTCTGCAGTGAGCACCAAGGAGAATTGGCACTCAGGAATGTGGAGACAGATTAAAAATTTGGACACTCTGGTTGAAAAAAGGCAATGAATTTTCATGCTGTTCATGAAGATACTTACAATGTAATGAAAATAAAAAAATTACCTGTGAACTTACACAGTAAGGGCATGACTAAAACCAACTTACATGGTATCCACTACTACAGCTTCTGATTGCTCAGCTCCATCTGTAACGTCTCTGAAGAAAAGAGCAATTGTTGCCTTTGTGGCCATAACTTGATATAAATGATCTTTCAGGCTTACTGTTTTGTCAGGTTTGTCCTAGTCTCTTGTTGAGATTGTGGATGTGGTCCTACCCTAAAAAAGGGGCCTATGGCTGCTTAATATATACTATGCAGTTTAAGATTTGCACATCCGTGTCATTAATTTATCCTTCTAGTTGAAAACCAAAAATTCAAAATTCAAAGAGAAAAGAGCAGCACTAAGAGAACGCATCGCGTTGCCCACATAGCAGCTATATTTGAACGTGATGTGGCTGTTCAGTGGCCTTTCCACTTCTGTGTGCAGAAAGGCCACCCCCACACACTTTCAGGGTGAAAGAACTGTCATTTTCATGCTCTGATGCAGCATGCAGATGTTTAACTGTTACTGTTCCCCTTGACCTGTCTGGGCGATGACTCCATGACTTCACAGAATGCTAATTTGAAATACTCTCCTACAGTGACTCCGTCCTGAATATACAATTAACCCGTTAGAGTATGCAAGCTTACGCAGATATATGTCAGACACACCGTATAACGTCGTGACTTGCTTGTTCAGGGCAGGAGAAGCAGAGCACTTGATAACAATGCTCTTCTTATTGTAAATGTTCCCGTAACGTGCACTTCTTTTATCGGCTTAAATAAGTCAGAGCATGGGGGTTAGATACAGGCAGATATGTATACAGATTGTATATAAATGCACACACACACACAGTGGTGACTTTTTGATTTTTTTATTATTATTATTTGTATGCCTTCGTACAGTTTTGAGGGGCTTTTTGGATCAAATCGCTCTAAAACATAGATGTTCATGTGGAGAATCAGATTTCAGGTTTTATGTGCATGCAGCGTACAACAGTGTTGCTTATGGTTATAGTCACGTTTTGGTGATGAAACTGTCTATTACTGACATTTCATAATGTGGGAAAAGATAAGCACTTAATTTAAACAATTTAGGCAAGCGTGCAGGGTTCACTTGCAGAGGAGGGAATGGAGGAACAGAGTTACAGTCATTCTGTTCCTCTTGCACAGTTTTATATAATGCATCTCTGTATTGGATGAGAAAAAATTAAAAAATGAATAGTCAAAGCACAGTAACTATAAAGGCTGCACATTTTAACATCGTTTTTAAGGGTAAAGCTGCAGCAAAATCACTGCTGACAG
Organism: Eurypyga helias; assembly: GCF_000690775.1. NCBI lineage: Eukaryota > Metazoa > Chordata > Aves > Eurypygiformes > Eurypygidae > Eurypyga > Eurypyga helias. Next base: position 25,750 of record NW_010234437.1, read on the forward strand.
CTATGAAAAGACCTGAATTTGTATTACTTGCAATACCCTATTGAACCAAAAAGTGTGCTTGCAGTATTCACTAGCATGTATTAGCACAATCATTTTACTTTATTATGCCATATAAAATCAATTTTATGAGTCAAGAGCCTGTCAAAGCTGATGAGTATGGTCTATTGTATCCAGGGGGCCTAGCACGAGACCTTAAGTTCTTTAGTCCTTTCACCATATTCATGCAATTTCTTGGTTAATTCCAGCTCTCTGTGACCAGACGAGGCAACTGTAGGAGTATCTACGGTATTGCACAAAGGAGGGAAGAAATTGGAAGGTAGTGTCTAATCAGATATATTACCTGTTAGTTCTGTCATAAAGAGCTGGTGGAACTCAGCTTCCCATATTTCGGTAAGGCTGTTTCGTTCCTTCATGTCCTGGGTCGGGCGTTAAGGCCCTTGAGGGGTCCGTATCAGAAATAATTAACGCGCTCTCCCCAGTGCTTACAGAATCACACTGATTGATTTAATCCATTGTCTCTCTGTTTCGTTCTGTGGAATGTCACGCGCCGTTTGACAGCGTTAGCCGTGTGTCACAGCTTCTGTTTCTGTGCCTCGTAATGATAGCACTTCAGTTCTTCAGGAGGTCACAGATGAGCTCTGGTTTTTAATGCTTTCTCTAAAAACAAAATGCCTTGGCTGGCCCAAGGTATAAATATAAATTAGGCAAAAATCAGAAATGTTGATATAGTGTTTTATACTTTCCTGTTTCTGCTGTGGGCATCAGCACATGTCAGTACATACTTAGACAAATTCCAATTGGACTTAAAAAACATGTAAGAAAGAAAACCTTTTTGTATCTGAGATTGAAAAATATATGTATTATTAATGATCTTCAGCACTGGTGTGTAAGAGTCTGTGAAAGGCAGGTATGTAGACCTGACGTGCGTTTTACACACTGGAAAAGCACAAGAAGTTTTGGAGAAACACTGTGTGTGTTCCTTTATTTTTGGAGGACATGGACAATGCCTAACGTTTTTGCCGCTATTTTCTGCTTAAGCTGAGAAAACTTTTTGCTAGGCTGGGTTTAGTGTGCTGTTTGCATTGACTGCACGTTATTTTAGGGAAGTGTAAGGCACACACTGTCCTCAGGAATACTGTATGTTATGAATGGCGAATGATCTTTTCATACTCTAAGTACTGTCTTTCCAAACAAATGACCAGTATGAGCAGACTGTGCATGCGAGCTGCATTTGTGAACTCTGACAAAGCTTTAGAACTTCAGTTTGTGCAACAAATGCTTTAGGTCGCTGCAGATTTAATCTACGACAACTTTGCTCTATGCATGCGCCCTCATAGAGACTGCATGAGCAATTAGATATTTTTAAATACAAAGGATTAGTCCAAAATGTCTTAATTATTCCTAACCAAATTCCGTGTCTTGATTCAGACAAAAGAAATTTTCATTTCAGAAACAGCAAAAAGGCCTCATGCATTATACACATCTCATTTCTTACGACTTTTTATTCTAAATTTGTGCCTAACGTGTGAGATCTGAATTCTGGTGACTAAAAAAAAAGAATTCTGCTTCATTAGCCACCTTAGCGAGACATTCCTTCTTAGAGCTCAGTCTGTCTCCATGCAGACAGGTGCCGTAGGAGCTCAGTGCTCACAACGGAGCGCTAACAGGGTTGCCTCAAGATTGAGCCCAGGCTCTCAATTTGCTATGCTGTAATTGGGTTTCCTTACCAGAAACACAGCACGGTGGTCGAGCATCCTCACAGAGCACTAAGGTTTGGAAACAAGGCAAAGCACCATGGCCATTTTTTATTTTTATTTCCTACCCCTTTTTGTTGAAGGATTTATAGAGAAAATTTAGAAGAACACTGAAATCAATATTGATGATGTCAAGGCTAAAATTTCCGTGATGATGATGGACGATAAGTGGTTTTTTGTTAGATGTTTCTTTGGAAGTACATATTTTCATTACTACAAAACACATCAGCTGTTTCTACACCCTTTTCCAGCACCAAGTTGTCTTAAATTGTGTTCTGAGGGTTCAGTTGTGTTCTGTTGAAAGCTCAAAATAAAAAGATCTGGAGGGCCTAGTGAAAATACGTTCATAGGTACATACCTTCATGCATAAATCTCCTGAGGTTTCCTTCATTAGAAGTTCTGCAGAAGGAAAAACATCTTGGGAAACACAGCATTAGGGTGAGTGTTAACATGGGAAAGGCAAGAATTTTGATGATGTGTTATTCCTAACGTGCCATTGAGATGGTCACTCTAAAGTAAGTAGTGCACATCCGCTGTTTCCTTGCGGCAGCTTCTTCCACTGCAGACTGCAAGTGGGAGTGCTGCCAGGGAGTTTTCGGAGCTGTGGGATCCAGTGGCATTACCTGCAAAGTCCTACATGGCATCTTGGGATTTATTAATCCTCTGCATGATGTCACAGTTCATTCAGGGGCAAATTAATACATGCATGTGTAGAAGCATCGTATCATTTCCGTTAACTGATCCTTGTCCATAAAGTGAAAAGAAATGGTTCTTACATAGTTAACTTACTAGTGCCCCAAATTTTACTTCAAACTATTATTAACTAGATTTTTTTACATACACCAGGGTATGGCCATGTCCATAAAACTGATGTTCTACCAAAAGCTGAATACAGAGGCAATAAAGTTAATGGCAAATCAAACAATCACATTTTGATTAAGTGTTACACAGGGGAAAAGGGCCAGAGAGAAAAACAGTGGTTATCAACAATCACTTATGGTGCAATAGTACTTCTATAAGCATTTTCTTTTTTGCAATCCTCCTAAACTACTTATGTTGCTTATTTGGGGGTGAAGGTTGACATGAATATGCAGCCAGCCTTTCATAATAATGTTGATTTGGTTTTAAGGCTGACAGCAGAATTCACACAGAATTCCACATTTAGACAGACTTGCTGTTTGTTAGTTGCATTACGCACGTCGTCTCACAGAAATGCGTGCAGTGACACGGTCTGAAAGTGTTGAAGTAACTTGAAAACCTAAATTCCTGCAGTGGAAAATTTAGCAGCTTTAAAATATCCCCACGTCTTTTTTTACCCAACATCATTCTCACAAAGCCCATGTTCCACTGGGATAAAATGCAGCAAGCCAGCATTTTGAGGCTGGGGCTGAGCAGAGGAAGCAAAGGGCTCCTCTTTGCTTCAGCTTGCTGACAGCCCTCCCGAGCCTTTCCCATTTCCTCTCTGGCTCAGTAATTACCCTCAGCGGTTTATCAAACGATGCCTTCTTGCTGACAGTCCCGTTTCAAGGGCAATTCTGTAACTGCAGGGTTTTTTGAAAGCTTTTTTTGGATGTCCCTAACTGAGAAGCCACAGCAGACAGTGCACAAATAGTAGTTTGGCTGGAGCTTTTACAAGTCGGGATGTGTTGGACGGAGGGGTGCAGGGAAGCAGAGGGTGCATCCGCGTGTGCCGCTAGGCCATCCGCTTCTGGACCTGTCCCCTCAGCCACTTCCCAAGCACTGCCTTTTGTACTCCTTATGTCCCTCCCTACACACACACAGCCGTCCTACATACCCTACACAATCCTAGCATTTTTATATTTATATAACAGGCTCATATTGACAATTTTTGTCTAATATTGCAACCACATTTCCCAGAAAATTATATTGGCGTGGTTTTGGCATAGTCACGATAGCACAATGTTACCACAATGGCACAAAATTCTAACAGCACAAGGAACTGTAGAGAAATCCCTTTGCTATTCCATGTTATCCAGGGACTTTTTAATCCCGGACTGGGATTTTGTCTTGAAATGTTAATGGTATGTTCCCTCCCCACTGCACTGGAAGGTACCTTGTGTTAGTTCTGTTGGCTCATTCTCACTTTGCCATAACCTTGATAACATTACATGTTCTCTGTAGGTTGCATTCTTACTGCCGTGAACTAGTTAGGATGCTACTGGGTGAAAAACTAAGATTAAACTCAATTCAGTCTAAAGCTGATGAGGTTCTAAACACTGACAACCCAATGATTTTTCTGTTAATTATGAAAAAAGATTCAGATCACCTTTTTATTTTGTGTTCTATTTAGATGACTCAGAGTTTTGTACTGAAAAATCTTCCAAAGTGTTGGCTCTAACTTTTACCTAGAGTAGTATCACTGAAATTTCAGTTCTTTGAAACAATCTCATGTAAAAATTTAACTCAATAGTATAGTTCAGTCATTTTTTACTCCGATAGTCCTGGCTAACTTGCAGTATCCTGATCGTAAGAGATTTCTTAAAATGTGTATATATTTGAAATTTATGTAATATTTAAATACAACTTGGTTTCTAAGTAAGGAATGATAATAAAATTTCAACTATTTTTTCTATTCATAAATCCACAGTTTGTAAGTAATATTTAAAATACAGATTGCAGTACCACAGAGTGTTTCAGAGAATTTGACTGTTATGCACTACAAGCTAGAAGTTCCTCTGGCCTGTCAGCTTTAGGTTTCTTTTGTGTTTTAAGATTACTTTTACAAGTCAATATGTACCCCAGAACTAAAAAAAAAAAAATCACTGAGGAAAAAGTTGTTGATCTGAGTAACTATTGTAAGACACTTTTGGCATAAATTTGTCTTTGAGATGCTGTTTACTTTATCAAAGTTTACATGTACAAATGCAACTACTTACTGTATCATACACATTTGAATATGGCATTTTTTCAGTAATAAACTTGGATATCTTTCAAAGAGACTTTGAGCTTCGTTATTCCAAATATTCAAAGTTAATAAAAAAATCGTACACTTGAAAAGTGAGTGCTCATGTGTCTTCAGACCATAGTATTGCAGGGAAGGAATTTAAGGGAAACTTGGCTCAGACACTTGTTTAAATTCTAACAATTAAATATTCAACTTACTGTGGTCTCAAGGCACATATAGCCTCACTTTTCAAATCTTCAATAATTTATAGTCTGCTGCTTTCACTAGTGCCTAACAATTCCTTAAAGCTAAGCTCTTCTTTTAGAATTTACAAGTTCCTGGTTCCTTAATCTCATTTTTTCAACTCACGTGCACAGGCTAGGTCTTCTCTGGAAGGATCAATGGCTCAGGACGTAAAGCAAGCGAGAAGATGGTAACAGTAACTCACTGTAACGACACTGCCCTCAATATTTAATCAAAATGCTAATTTTTTTCCAAATTGCGGGTTTCCTAGGCTGTATCCTTAAATCTTGGTAGAGGACTGAATAATGAACTACTGATTAACAATTTGAGTCATCATACGTAAATCCACATGTTGGACTTGGTAAAACCTTGTGGAATGCCTGGCTCCATTACAAATACAGGAAACACTTGGGCTCGATGAGCAGCTTTAGGTGAAGCAAAACTAGTCCAGAAATAGGAAGAATTCTTCAGGATATTTCTTCAGAGACATTGTGAGAGAATGCAGTTGTAGCCAACCTAACAACTTTTTTTGACACGGGATGGAGAAATTAAGATTCTCTTTTGTGACAAGGGACTTGGAAAGATTCTAAGCCTGTAGTGGATCGAATGTGAAGGTGATACCCATATCAGGTATGGAAGCATGACCAGAAGGCAGTGCCGTGTGAGACATCAGGCTGCCTGCCAGACTCGGCTGTAAGCTTTTATGAGATTATAAAGCGGTGTAAAAGGAATTAAGACAAATATTGACTTAACTCCCCGTTTGTTGACAAACTGTCCTGTGCAAGCAAGGCAGCGTCGTTTACAGACTGCTATTTCTGTTCTCTGATGGAATATCCTGGGAGCGTTCCCAGAGGCAGGGAGTGAACGCAGACAGGGGTTGTAACTGCAAGGACCAGGTTGACCCAGATCTGCATCATAAAGATGGTCCTGACAAAGCAACAGCTGGGGTCCTCAGAGCAATATGAGCTGAGTATCTGCTGGCTCCTTAACTGAGTCATCTTTGATACTTTCATTCAGTCGGTTTCATTCAGTTGTGAGTTTTGCGTAAAAACATTCATTCAAAAAACTACATCCAGAAGTTTATCAAGGTGAAAGATGGTCTATTGGGTATGATCTACATCAGGCAAATTTCAGAAGAAATGTGTTTTCACTGAAACAGAGCACTTAGTGGACTGGGTACCTTTTTCCAAGATATTTTACTAGACAAATTATTTTGCTTAATTATGTGCCTTTTTCCAAATTCAGCATGGATTATCAATTAGGAGGCATCATCATCAAACGTAGTTTTATTTTCTTTATTGCATAAAGGTAGCAGATGGATCTTTTTGAGCTGAAGGGATGTCTTTCCAAGACTAACACGGGTAAAGAACTACCCTGAATTCAAAGTAAAATTTGTTACTCTCTCCTATAGCTTTTACAATAAGACATTATAAAGAAATCTTAGTTCCACAGAGGAAGCAAATATGATTGGCTCAGTCACAGAAAGAGCAGTCTGGTCTATCCAACGTTCCTGTGAGGAGGCTTTTTGCGATAGCTAAGAATAGACAGAGACTAACTCAGCCTGACCTCCCTCCTCTCCGGGGGCTCCCTCCATCAGAGGGCAGTTCACAATCTCCCCTCAGTGAGAGACCTCAGAAACTTCTCCCAGGTCTTGCTTTAGCTCTAGCTCACCCTTGCACGTTCCCCTTCGATGACCAGCGTGGTGTGTGACGGAGACAACGTTGCAGCTACTCACGAGCAAGAGCTTCCGCAAGAGTCACGAAACATTTCTTCTGAAACAGCAGTGCTTCCAAAATCCCCTTTTCCAATGACTTCCCAGGTCTGTCGTGAAATTCATAAATAAAAACATGGCTTTTATTGCTATAGAGAGCGGTTGTTCCCTCTTGGTCATCTACAAGCTGGTAAATGCTATAAAAAGAGCTCTTCATTTCTGAGGCTGGAGAAATAAAGTTTGATTAAATGTCCCTTGTCCTTCAGCTTCTAGAGGCGAGATTCTCTGCTTACATTAGTATAGGAATTTTCCTCAGGATTGTAACCAGGGAACTGGCGTTTGTTTTCTTTGTTGTTATTATTCTTGAAGGTGTCATCTGTTCCAGTTTTATTTGCAATAACTGTAGGCCGATCTTTTTCAAAGTCCACCTGAAAAAAAGAAAATAGCCTTGTAGTTTGAAGCCTGGATTCACTGCTTTCGTCCCTTGCTTAAAGGCTATCTTGTTGCATTTTGAAATTTTGACATCCTTCCTTATAAATCTGAGGAGTCGCTTCGCTACACGAATGACACTGAGGCCCACAAACAAGCACAGTTCAGTGTGCGTCCCCTCCGTGCACAGCCACCGACTTTCTCCTTCCCACATGGAAAGTATGTGGCAAAAGCAACAAAAATAACTTCTCAAACTCCTCTGTTCATGTAAAAGTCCTGAAATGTGCCCTCGGTCTGTTCCCGTGCACTTAAGTTTAGGTTTTCATTTGCATGTTTATCTACATTTTGGTGGATTTTTTTGCCTGCCCTGTGCTTCCCTCAGTGGTTTCACACCACAACTACTTCATTAACGTTGTTATTTTACATTTCACGCAAATACAAGGGGATCAAAGGCATATGTGATTTATTGTTTTACTGCTTTTTTTTTAGCTAGGAGGTTTTTTTCCTCCAGAAACGTCCCTGATGAAGTCTGCGTTGAGCCCCTAAAAGCCAAGTGGAACAGCTGAAGGAAATGCAGAGCCACAGCTGCTCTCCAAATTAACTCATTAACTTTAATGGCAAACTCAGTGCAACCTGGGTGGAAGGACACCGACAGTACGGCCGAACACCGCGAGGCTTGGAGCTGAACTGAAGATTTCAAGGTATGTGTGGAGTGCTCTAGGGGGGCTGAAGGCTGACATCCTGCTTTGTGTGCCTTTTGTAAACACAGCCGGCTCTGTGCAGTCTGCCTTTGTTTCTCTGCAGATTCACCACAGTGCCAGAAAACGAGGTGCTGGTTCTTTGTGGGTTGTGAACGAGCTCTGGGGCTCCGGGGGAAAGCCGGGGCTGTGCGCGGGGGAGGCAGCGTGCTGCC
>NW_010234438.1:0-9401 GCF_000690775.1 Eurypyga helias
ATTTATCAATGATCTGGATGAGGAGGGATTGAGTGCTCCCTGAGTCAGTTTGCAGAAAACACCAAGTTGGGCAGAAGTGTTGATCTGCTGGAGGGTAGGAGAGCCCTGCAGAAGGACCTGGACAGGCTGGATCCATGAGCTGAGGTCAGTTGGATGAGGTTCAACAAGGCCAAGTGCCGGGTCCTGCATTTGGCCCACAACAACCCCAAGCAGTGCTACAGGCCTGGGTACGAGTGGCTGGAAAGCTGTCAGGCAGAAAAGGACCTGGGGGTGTTGGTCAGAGGCGGCTCAGAATGAGTCAGCGTGTGGCCAGGGGGCCAGGAAGGCCAAGAGCATCCTGGCCTGTATCAGGAACAGTGTGGTCAGCAGGAGCAGGGCAGGGATTGTGCCCCTATACTCGGCACTGGTGAGACCACCCCTCGAGTGCTGTGTTCAGTTTTGGGCCCCTCACTCCAAGAAGGACATAGAGATGCTGGAGCGTGTCCAGAGAAGGGCGACAAAGCTGGTGAAGGGTCTGGAGAACAAGTCTGATGAGGAGCCACTGAGGGAGCTGGGGATGTTTAGCCCAAAAGAACAGGAGGCTGAGGGGAGACCTGATTGTTCTCTACAGCCCCATGAAAGGAGGGTGTGGGGAAGTGGCTGCTGGTCTGTTCTCCCAGGTAATTGGGGATAGGACGAGAAAATGGCCTCAAGTTGTGTCAGGGGAAGTTTAGATTAGATAGAGTGGTCAGGCACTGGAAGAGGCTGCCCAGGGAAGTGGTGAAGTCAGCATCCCTGGAGGTGTTCAAGGCATGTGTAGACATGGCGCTTGTGGACATGGTCTAATGGGTATGGTAGCATTGGGTTGATGGTTGGACTGGATGATCTTATAGGTCTTTTCCAACCTTAGTGATTCTGTGGTCCTGTAGTGATGTTGTGTGCTTGAGACCCCAAGAGGCTGCGGTCATGTTTGTTCTTGCAGATGCTACAGGGGTGAAGATACCAAGCTGCTCCTTTAGCTGTTTTTCCTTACTGTCTACTATAACAGCTTCCAAACCAAGGTCTGTTAGAATAATCTGGGTTAGAAAAATTCTGTATGTGTTTTAGTTAAATTGAATCAGACTGCTGGATATGAGTTGAAGAGCCCTTGATTTGCTAGCAGATTCAGGAAAAAGAGCAACATTTAGCAAGGAAGAAATGAAGAGCAGCAAGACATTCAAGTCCTTTTGGTTTTGGAGTAGGTGGAATCTGTTTGTCTGTCTGTCTTTGTGCATCCACAGTACATGAAAGGAAAACAGCTGTTTCAACTTCAACAAGATTTAGCTGGTCCAAAAATCTGTGTTGCATAATTCTTTTTTCATCTTTGACCATCCTAAATGTGACCCCATAAGTACAAGCAGCTGTGTTTTGAAGATGTACACAGCATCTGATACTAGCTATTCTATGATAAAGGACATATATAAGTCATTAGATGTATTTATAGTGAAGAAGGCCAGAGTCAATGTCTTGAACAACTACGTCAGACGTATTTTTAAGTGCAAGAAGTATGCTAGCATGAGAGAGTTTCTTCCCAAATAATGATTTGGTCATTATCCTTGAGTGTAAGCATGCATATTGCTCCCCAGAGAATGGTTTTGAGGTGAAGAGAAGGTGCAGGTGGTTTGTACTGTGTATGAGGTACATGTTGGAGTACCTAGGAGAGAAATAGCTTGCCTGTGCTAGAGATTTGGAGCTGATTGTGGTGGGCTGACCTTGGCCCTACTCGGACCTGTGTAGTTTTCTGAATGCTGCTTATACAGATAATCGCAGGTCTTTTGCCTGTTCAGTGATGCTCCTAATGCATGATCCACCATTGATAATGGGGTTCTGTGTCTGGTCCTCTGGCAAGGTGGAGAGTTGCAGTGGATTCTTCCATGGAACTTTCCAGAGCAGCTCGAGGTTAGTTTCACAGGGTTTGATTAATGTGAAGGAGGTAAAGGAAGCAAAATGGATTAGCTGTGACAAGAGCACAGGCAGGTTTGTAAGAAAGTATGCATCTCCCACGTTCAGCAGTGGCGTAGACACTCTTGCGCTTCCTGAACGTAAGATCTGCAGGAGAGAGAATATCTCATGGCTTGCTATGCATGTCACAGTGTTCCAGAAACACATTTATAGCAAAATACTGAATGCCTGAAGTACAGCTTCTGATGGTCTGCTGTTAAGTTTTGGTGGGGTGGTTGTTCTTTGGGTGGTTTTTTTGGGGGGTGGTGGTGATCAACATGCCTTTGAGCATGAAAGCCTGTTCTCGAAGTTAGTGGAGTGGTTCCCAACTTTTTAGATTAGGGTTCCTGTAGTAATTTGGCTGTTCCTATTTCTTGACAAAGGTCACGTTGCCTATGATTTTCCTGTCATATTGGGTCGAATGTATAAGCGTTACGCACCACATATGTCTGACAGACTGTTTGGCAAAGGGAGGCGAAAGAGGCTGGGAAAGGAATGCAAGGAAATTGTCTTAAAGGCACTTCTGTTCAGATACTCTAGTCCTGAATTTCCTTATTTTGAAAATCAATGGTATAATGCACTCAGCAGAGTGACCAATGGTTCTGCTGAGATTGTGGGGAGCAGGTGCTACATGAGAAGATGGAACAGAGCACCAAAACTGCTCAGTCTCTTTTGCTTTAGGGAGAAGATTTTAAAAGTATTTTCTCCTTTGTCTCAGTCTTTCCCATTATTTTGTTTTGGAAAAGAAAAACTGGCCCATTTGTTGTTATCCACTTCCCTTGCAGACAGCAGTTGTATCCATTCTTCTAGCAAAATGAGGCTACTTCCACCAAATTCACAGCACCTACCTCTAGCCACCTTTCCTGCTTTGCTTCAACATTTGCTCTAATGGAAGTTTTCTGTAACCTCTTGTCACACAGTCAAACACTGACACCTGTTGCTGGAGTGTTTATGAAGCATGGTGGAGGAGTTGTTTTGCTTCCTTTTGTATCACGGCTGACAATGTCTAGATACACTACCTTCAGGACCTGGGTCTCTCCAAGTCTCCCTGGAAGCACAAGAGAATTTCACTTAGTAGCATGAAAGAGCTCACAGGGCATTGGTCATGTTCTTAGATGTTTGATTGCTTTTTTCATTTTGTGACATGACATCCAGTTGGATAATAGGAAAGTTTTCATTCTTGTTCATTTTCTGTCAGGATGAAGACTCTAGAAACATACTGGGACTACAAGGAAGCTGCATTAAATTATCAAGAAGCTTGGAAAGTGTTGCGGAGCCAAGCCCTGCTGGGTTGGGTCAAGAATGCCAAGGAATACCTACACTTCACATGAGAATACAAGTAGCTATGTAAATCCAGCAATAAGCTCTGGTGCACAGCAAATACGTCTGCAGTTCAAAGACCAGGAAAATATGTGGTCTAGTTCTTCCCAGAGGAACTAGGAGAAATACAGAAACTATTGAATATATTGAAAATATTGAAATATAGAAACTGATCATTGCAGACTTAAGGTTCTGAGCTGCATGAAACAATATGCCTCCAAAAGAAAGGAAGCAGTGATGTGCCATCCTCTTATCTGAGGATATGATCCGTCAGCTACAGTTCATTGCAATGGAAGTAATGTCAATGGAAATTGAAGCAGTATTATGGAAGAAAGACTGTCATTGTAAAATCTTTGTGCTACTTTTTTCTTCCACTCCTCATAATGTTATGCTTCTTCTTGTGTTGCTGAGACAACCCTAATATATAGTAAGTAATAAACTCTTGGCTTTCTCTGTCTAGTGCCTGGAGGAATTTTCCATGTCCCCCAGCCCCACTGCTTCTAACTGGAAATAAAAGTTCTGTTAAAGGGTCTGTTTTCTGGGAGTCCTTCATGTAAGCTTCTATTTACTAAATATAGCCAAAGAAGAAGCAAAAGAATGCTGGGGAGAAGGCTGCGTCAAATAATACCCCTCATGATATCCCATGCTTCTCTCTTTATTTCAGGATTTTGCCAGATATCCCTTCAACTCCTTTGCTTTTGTGGGCAGGAAGGAAACCTCCTGAATTACCTGGTTCAAATAGTCAGTCCTGTGTAATTGCAGGCAAACATTTACCTACTTCTCAGTGTTTTAATCACTGTCTACCTCCCCAGTTCCCCCTGTGATACTTGGTTGATTAAAAGCAGGGATGCCGTTAGCTATTTATGTCACTCTTCCCTGGCAAGTGTTCATTAATAGTCTGGCAAAGCTGGAGATGCTTTGGGGGGTACTGGAGGTAGTCTCTGGCAGTCTTTGCCTTTATGCTTTATTACCAAGCAACATTATCGTGGCAAAGCAGTCAACATTACGAGCTGGGGGGAAGGAGCAGGTAATCCTCCTTAAAATTTCTGTTCCAGTTACTGCCTTCCGTGAGCAAATTCAGGACTATGTAACTGCTACTGAGCACACTCCCTTTAAGTTCATAAGATATTTGGACAAAGCAAAGGCAGGATGAAAGAAGTGGGTAATTTAGAACTTAAGAATTCTTTATTGATTTGAGGTTTGTGTTCTTCGGTATCTTACTATAGTTTTGGATTTGAAAAATGGGCACAGCAGTTCTCCAAACAGCCTGTGCAGTCAACCTACTGAGCTACGTATGGGACTGAACAGTACATATCACATTACAGTCTAATAATTGATTACAGCAAATCCTTTTACTTCACACTTGGGTTGACTTGTAAAATAAGAACAGTTCTCTCTTACTTGTTGAAGGAACAGCAGAGAACTTGAATCTTGCATGTATAAGCCTGTCCTATCAAATCCATCACTAACATACAGAAAGACCCGTTTATTGGTGAGGGGGGAGTCATTGTATGTGTTTGTAGAGGGCAGGGGATTATAGAGAACAGTGACTTGCATTAGTCATCAGAGGGTGAAAAATGGCCATGTGCCATTGCACATGGGCTACAAGGTGAACTGGAGAAGAGAAATGGTAGCAGTTACGGTAATCGAGCAAATAGCATTCCAAGGGCACAGTCCTCAAGAGATGGTCAGTAGATTTCAAAGGTCTTGAAATTTACCTTTGTTCTTCCCTGAAATCTCGCAGAAACTATACCTTAACATACCTGGTTTCCCTTTGTTAACCAACAAGGTCTGTAGTGAACCTGCTGACCAGACTGGAATTTTCCCATTTCCTGTCCAGCTGCAGTATTAAAATGGCTTATATAAGGCTAGTTGTTCTGTAGCTTTGGCATCACACTAGTTTTCAGATGAGCAGTTATGTGATGTAAATTCTTTCAACTCTTTCCAGCATTTGAGCCTGCCTGTTAGAGATTGTTCCTGGTAAGATTTTCCTGTACTTTTGTAAAAGACTTGTGAACTGTTGACTACTGCTTGCTACTACTTATCAGGTTGAAGAGTAGTTTTAAAGGTGCTGAACACTGATATTAACCTCACGTTTTGGATGGAGTTGAGAACACAAGCCTAGAGTGAGTCCATGAATACACAAGGAAAGGGAAGGAGCTAAAGCAAAGCAGCGTTTAAATGGCTGAGGGACTAAGCGTTTAAATGGCTGAGGGGCTAAGCCTGCAGGGTCTTATGCACATCTGGATGGCATTTTTGGGATTGAAATTAAGTATTTAAATGTTGCATCTGTTTAATGCCAGAATGTCAGGAAGTGCTGTAGGCAGTACAGAGAAACAGCTCTAAAAGAAGGGAAAAATGCAAAGATATAACACAATCTCTGCTTTTGGAAGAGGTGGCAAACTCAGCTTTCATCACTGTCAGCAGATCTTTGGAAGAATTGCTCCTGAGAGGTAGCAGTTGACAAGTTCCAAGCTTCTATCCTTTGCACAGGAAGAGCTGACACACTGAAAAACACAAAAAAAAAGAGACTGCTACAGGGAGCACAGGGAGCTGCGGGAGAGGTGAAGTAGAGGGCACGAAGTTCATGGTTAATGAGGACAACCAAGCAATTGGTAATGGGAGCAGCAGAGCATTGAAGGGCACTGAGATGTCAAAGGCATGTGTAAAATGCTCTATGTAGCATACTTACATTAACCAGATAGGTCCTTGATTTTCCCAAACTAGTATGGGGACTGATGGTCCCTATTTACTAGAACAAAGAAACCGTAATCCTTATTTGAGCTGGAAGTCTTAAACAGCTTCACTGTTGGAGAAATTGCTCTGTTTTCAATAGCAGTAAGAAGGCAGAGCAGTCTGCCTGTTTATCTTGAAGTCAGAACCAGAGCATGGAAACAAGTGGTTTTGTCCAAGTGTAGAAGTAAACAATCTGTTTGAGCAGGAGGCTGTAGTTCCATGAGACAACATGCAACGAGTTGAAAAAGCACTGTTTGGATCTTTTCAGTGTGCACACCTGGCAGAGGCTGGAGTGCTTCCTGATCTCAGCACCTCCAGAGTAAATTGAAGACTCTGCAAATTACCGTCTTGGTAGAAGAACAATCCATGAACCCAAACCAAAGTGTATCTTTTTGCTGGGGGTTAAATCAGGTTTGCAATAAACCCAGTAAGCACTGGGGGAAAGGGAGAGCTAGCGCTGTGCTGCTGAGGGCAGGAGGAGGTGGAGCCAGGCTTCTTTCACTTGTTACAAACAGCTGGTTATGAAACCACACCTGGAGAAAATGTTTGAGGTCTGGGAAGCTACTGTTGGGAAGGAGGAAAGAAAGATGTTGGGAGTAAAATTGAGAGCCAGATGTAGTTGAGTGGCCAAGCAGTTTTTTCTCTCAAAGCATAACCATCCTGAGATCTGACAATTTCATTGTAAGTGGGTTGCAGCGGTCGTTTACAGGTGGAAGCAAGATAATTTGTGAGGAAAAACTATCTAAATTCACCTAATACTGGTTTAGTTATATTGGAGGTGACATTTGAAGTTAGCTAAAGCTAGGTCATGTAGAAGTGTTGCTGTAGGAATAGTGAGGTATTTCTTATTTTTCTGTTGAGTGTATAAATTGAAATGCCTTCCCAGTCCTGAAGGTTGACATCATATGGGACCCAAATACTTCCAATAATTTTACAAGAGTGACCGTATTATCTGAAGGGATGTATTTCATATGTGCCTTTCAAAAGGAAATCTCTTGATGTTTTATTGCCATTTTAAGTGCATCTGCAGATGAAAAGTAAATTTACTGCTGTGCAACATTTATCCTTGCATTCTGTGGAATTATTTGTGTACCTAGGCTTCTAAATATAAACTAATAATTACAGAGACATTAAGGAGAGTAGTTGTGTGATTTAGAAGCTTATGAAGGGTATTCCAGAAGTCACCTCAATCATAACATTGGGAATAAAACTTCATTTTATTGAAGGGGGCCTACAAGGGTGCTGGGAGCGGACTTTTTACAAGAGCCTGTAGTGATAGGACAAGGGGTAACGGGTACAAATTGAAAACAGGGAGGTTTAGATTAGATATCAGGGAGAAATTCTTCACAGAGAGGGTGCTGAGGCACTGGAACAGGTTGCCCAGAGAAGCTGTGGATGCCCCATCCCTGGATGTCTTCAAGGCCAGGCTGGATGTGGCTTTGAGCAACCTGGTCTAGTGCAAGGTGTCCCTACCCATGGCAGGGGGGTTGGAACTAGATGATCTTTAGGGTCCCTTCCAACCCTAACCATTCTATGATTCTATGATTCATCTTCGCTTTTTTTGTTTTGGTATATCTATGTGCTAGCATGTAACTAGCTTTATCTAGCAGTTGTAAGTTACATTTCTTGCTCTTTTGTTAACAGCTTGCAAAAAAATATTACTTAAAACTGTACACAAACTGTGAAGTTTCCAGCTTAAAGGAAACAATGTTTTCCCGTAATAAAAGGTAATTAAAAAAATCACAGATGAAACCACTTTTCTTCATTCTGAGTCAAAACTTCTGTTAAGAGTAAACAATACTAAATGCATGAAAAGGGGGTAGCGGAAGAAATTCACGATGGACGCAAGTGACGCAATGTTTACTAAAACAATGCTGAACATTGCAGTGCTGTTCTGAATAGGGAAAGGCTTATCGAAGTCCACAGCAGATACTCAGATGCAGTAAGCATGTGCACCACTGTGACTGTGACAAGCCTCAATAACAGAGTAGTGTCAACATTTCACAGGCTACTACCTTCTCATTTTGGAGTCCTTGTGCCAGTGCCTGTGAGTAACTGTAGAGCCAAACATAATTCAAGGCACAAGGTGACTTCATGGGAGTTTGAGTTCGTATGAGTATGATTTAAGCTTGGAAAGTGGTAAATTTCCACTGGGGCTGGAAACATTTTAAAAACTGAACTATTCCACACCACGTAGCATGAAAATGAAGTAAATTTTTTATTTTACTGAACCATAATTAGTGTACCTTTGCTGGCTTAGGAAGTTCAAAGTGATTCTACTTTTTCAACCCAGTGTTGTCTTTTAATATCAAAGCAGAAATTGCTGCACTGTGTAATTAGGTGGTTCCCCTGCCCCCTTGTTCACAGCACAATTGTGCCTCTAAGTAGAGGTGGCTGTGTAACTATGCTAAAGCCCATTTGGAGAGAAGTTGAGAGCCTTGTGAGTAACAACTCTTTGGTTTTGTGGCAAAGCACTTCAGCTGTGTTGCACACTTGCTTTGCCAATAGTGCTCATAGACTGGAGGAACTGGTCTTCAATTCTTTATCTTGCATGCAGCATTCCTAATTTTAGTTGTCTGCCTCAGCTAAGCAGAATCACAGCTTGGAAGGGACCTTTAAAGGTCATCTAGTCCAACCCCTGCAGCAACAGGGACATCTTCAACTAGATCAGGTTGCTCAAAGCACCACCCAACCTGACCTTGAATGTTTCCGGAGATGGGGCATCCACAAACTCTCTGGGTAACCTGTTCCAGGGTTTCAGCATCATGGAGAAAAAATAAAAAAAATCTTCCTTATAGCTAGTCAGATTCTGCCCTCTTTTAGTTTAAAACCATTAAGAAGTCTGTCCCCATCTTTCTTAAAAGCCCCTTTCAGGTACTGCAGTAAATTCACCCCTTCAGGCTGCAGTAAGGTCTCCCTGGAGCCTTTTCTAAGATGAACAACCACACCTCTGAGCATGAGGCCTGTCCCCACAGGAGAGTGGCTGCTGCCCACTGATCACCTCTGTGGCCTCCTCTGGACTCACTCCAACAGGTCCATGTTCTTTTGATGTTGGGGGCCCCAGAACAGGAGGCAGAACTGCAGGGGGTGTCGCACCAGAAGTTATGGTTTAACCTTGTCTAGATATTAAGGAGAATCCCATCCCTTGACCTGCTGGCCACGTTGCTCTGGATACAGCCCAGAAAACAGTTGGCTTTCTGGGCTGCCAGCGCACACTGCTGGCTCATGTCCTGCTCTTCATCCCCCAGTACCCCCAAGTCCTTCTCCTCAGGGCTGCTTTCTATCCATTCTCCACCAAGCCTGTACTTGTGCTTGGGATTGCCCTGACCCATGTGCAGGACCTTGCACTTGGCCTTGTTGAACTCCATGAGGTTGGCACAGTCCCA
>NW_010234439.1:0-296 GCF_000690775.1 Eurypyga helias
CCCTGTGCACACCCCATAGCCCTGTAGGCACTGGCTGGGCACCCTATAGCTCTGTGGGCACCCCCCAGGGACAGAAACCCCAGACAACACAAGTTTTGGTGGGTTTTTTAATATTTCATCACTTTACAGGGTTACAATTGTCTTAAATATTCTGAAGTTTAAATACAATCTGTATAATAATGTTATTATAAAATGTAAACTTTCAGTGTTTTTATTTTATTTTATCTTTTTTTTTCTTCTTTTTTTTCCTTTTTTTTTTTTTTTAATAATCAAAAGTTTCAATACCTGAACGTTTG
>NW_010234439.1:403-1047 GCF_000690775.1 Eurypyga helias
TTTTTGTGTGTGTGTGTGTGTTGTTTCTTTTTTTTTCTTCTTCTTCTTTTTCAGTTTTTTTTACCTGAGTTAAGATGCTGGGAAAATGCACCTGCAGCTTGGCCATTCCTTTTTCTTGCCAAACCCCAGAGAAACTGATTTAGGCTTTTTTTTTTTTTAATTTTAGTTATTTTTTTTGTTAAATTGATATGCAAAAAGAAAAATAAAGGGGAAGGTAATAAGCTCTAAGCTCTCAAAAAAAAAAACAACAAAAAAAAAGGGGTTGGAGAGAGAGGAAACGGGGAGGGAGGATAAAAATAATTAAAAATAAACCAACCAACCCAAAACAGTGACTGTACAAATGCAAAAAAACTCACTGAGAAAATCTACGCCCACCCTGGGCATGAGAAACTTCCCCCCCCCGGCCCCATTTCTCCTCGTGGGGGGGCTGGGCTGGATCCTAAAAGCAGCAGGAGCTGGATGGAGCCCCCCCTGGACCCCCTCCTCCTTCAAAGGGACGGGGTTCACGGAGCCACCAAAGGGCATTTCCAGCTCTGGAAAAGGAAAAGGGGGGAAGGCTGGGAAAAAATAAAAGGCTGGAAAAACCCCAAATCCCCTGAGATCGCCGCTTCCCCAAGCAAAAACAACAAAAAGCCGGGGGGGGG
>NW_010234439.1:1850-2104 GCF_000690775.1 Eurypyga helias
CGTGGGGGGGCGGAGGGGGGGTTTTACCGCTCAAGTTCGCGTCGGCGGGCGCCCGCGCGTCTGTCTGGAGGTAAGACGAGTTAAAAAATAACAATAATAATAATAATTAATAATAAACGTACAGTGCAAAGTGTGATGTGAGTGAGGTAAAACGGTCCCCGGAGCGGCGGGACAACCGGCAGCTCCGGCAAAACCCCCGGGCTAAAGGTTTTCTGCCTGGCAAAGGGAAATCCAACCAAGACGGGGAGACCACC
>NW_010234440.1:0-384 GCF_000690775.1 Eurypyga helias
CGCAGCAGGGCCACGGCTTCTCCCAGCCCAGCTAGAGCCAAAGGATGAATCAGTTCACTCCCCGCTGCTGCTGCCAAGTGCTTTTATTTGCAGCAAAATCAGGGTTACCCCAGGCAGCCCGCACCAGCCCAGGGCCCCACAGGGCAGGGCTGGCCCCACCAGCACCCCATCTTCTCACCGGGGGGGACCCCCATCTCCTCTCTCCTGCCCCCAGTGCTGCATTTCCCAGCCCTGGACTGGAGCCTGCCCAGCTCCAGTACACCCGGGGGTATGGGGGTGGGTCGCAGCACTCCCCCCACTGTGGCCGGGCCATCTCTGCGCCGGTGCGGGGAGAGGAATCGAATATGGGAGCTGTGCTGGGAGGGGATGGAGCCTGCGGCGCTG
>NW_010234440.1:514-881 GCF_000690775.1 Eurypyga helias
CTTGTTGCGGTGGTGGGGGAAGGTGGGCATGAGCTCTGGCTCGCAGGCTGTGGGTGGACAGAGAGGGGGATCAGTGGGGCCCAGAGCACCCCAGCCCTGCCCCAGTGCAGGTTTTACTTACGCAGGGGCTTCTCCTTGAAGTAGGAGCTCTCCAGGCAGTCTTTAGCTGTAGCTCTGCAGGGACGAGGGGATGTGGCAGACACCCACCCCCCTGCCAAGTGCTGGCCTGCCCCCAGCCCTGGGGACAGCCCTGTTGTGGGGGCAGCCCTGTCCATGGGCAGGTTTCCTTCCCTTCCTGCCGACGGCTCTTACCGCTTCTTGGGATCGTACATGAAGAGGAAGTTGAGCAGCCGCAGCCCGGCCTCCG
>NW_010234440.1:977-2795 GCF_000690775.1 Eurypyga helias
AGAGGCAGGGAGTGGGCAGGGCGGGCAGCAAACGGGACTGCTCTCACCGGCCAGATGTTTTCGTTGGGCGTCCCCAGGAGCTGCACGATGAGGTCGATCTGGTGGATCTGGTAGCAGCGGCTTGTGGGCCAGCAGCTCGGCGAGAATGCAGCCCACGGCCCTGCCGAGCAGAGGACATGCAAGGGTCAGCGTGGGGCGGAAGCCTCTCCATCGACTCCCCTGCGGGTGTGCAGCGCCCCCCAGGCTGCGCCTGGCCAGCCTCAGCCCCCTCTCGCCCTCCTCTTACCACATGTCGATGCTGGTGGTCTGCGTCGTCATCCCCAGCAGCAGCTCGGGTGCTCGGTACCTGCGCAGGGGACAGCACCATCTCAAGGGGACTGTGCTGGAGCTAAGGAAGGCCCCGCTGCACTGCAAGGACATGCCATGTCATCCCAAGCCCATGCAGCCCCCCAGCACTAACCAGAGCGTGACGACTTTGGGGGTCATCGGCTTCGGCGGCATCCCGTAGGTGCGTGCCAGTCCAAAATCGGCTGCAACAGAGACTCCAGCTCAGGGGGGGGGACAAACTCCTTGCTCTGACTGTGTCACAGAGGGCTCATCCACAGCAGGAGCCGGAGCGGCTGGGGGCTCACCTATCTTCACGCAGCCTTTGTCAGTCATGAGCAGGTTGGACACCTTCAGATCTCTGCCAGGGAGGAGAGCAGCTGGTCAGCACCGTCCTCCAGGCACGGCTCTTCCCGTACCTGCACTCCCCCAGGGCTCGCAGGCAGAGCCCCTGGGCTGAGCGATCACAAGGAGGAGCAAAGCTCATCATTCCGTGGCCCCCCTGCCCCGCCAGCACTCCCACATGGAGCCACTGACTCGCACCGAACCCCACCCAGAGCCAGTCCACACAGCACTGCTCGCTCCCAGGACACGGGGGTGGGAGGTGAGGAACAACGCTGCAGTCCGGGGGCTCAGCAGGGTCCCTCTTCCCACCGCATTCATCCCGCTGCTCCCACCTGTGGATGATGTAGTTCTCGTGAAGGTACTGCAGGCCCTTGAGGACTTGCAGGATGATGCACTTCACCTGGAGACACAGAACAGGAGCACCAACCGCTGTGAGCGGCACTGGCCAGGGAAACCCCCGGAGGCTAAACCCAGCCGGATGCCCTACAGCTACCACAGGGCCATGTCCTCTGCGATCTGCTGTGTCTGTCACTGCTCTGCAGCGCGGCAGTCCCCGTGTCCTCCCAGAGGCTGTGGGGGGCACGTTTTGTCCCAGCTCTGTTTCCCTGCCACTTTGCTCCAGCCCTAAATCCAGCCCTGGAAAGCCCCCAGTGTTCTGTGTGAGCCAGCTAAGCTCTGGTTCTCCACATGGCCCAGGGATCCCACTCCCCAGCCCTGCTGAAGCCCAACACAAGGTCAGGGATCACTGGGGATCCTGGGGAGTCCATGCTGGTGACCAGCATGTTTTGGCAGAAGTAGCAGCACTCTCTCAGGGGTGATGTACTTAAAGCTTATCCTGACTTTTACCTGAGCCTCTGAAAAAGGTGTCTGCATGTTCTCGAGAAGGCTGGCAAGGTCCTGCTCGCAGTAGCCCATCACCAGGAAAATACTGTGACAGACAAGATGCGCTCCAGAGCCTCCCCCAGGACACCTCTCCAGCATCCCCGCGCAGGTCTGCGCTGCGAGAGGCAGCTCAGGGGACCGAGAAGGGTCTGAAAGGCAGAGAGGGCGGGGGGGACCCTCACCTCTCCAGATGGTTCCCTACAACCACCTCCTTCAGCTCCACGATGTTGGGGTGCCGAAGCTCCAGGAGCAGGGTGATCTCCCGCA
>NW_010234441.1:0-559 GCF_000690775.1 Eurypyga helias
TTCTCCTTTCCCTTCAGGAGAAAGGAGTGTATGTACCTGCTCATACCATCTCTGTCTCATTTTAATGCAACTCATCTATATCCTTGAACGTAATCAGAGTTCACGGTCTGTTTCTGTATTGGGCCCCCATGGAGGGGGGGAGTGACAACCAGTGCAGCTGTGAGGACAGCCAGTCATTACACATTTATGAATAAAATTGAGACCTATTTCCTTGCAGCAGCAGAGGTTTTGGAGATGGTGATCTAGGAAGCTGACCTTTTCCAGTCAGTGCTGCTGGTTAACAGCAGCCTTTAGCATGAACAAAAGGATTTGGGTGTTGCCAAAAGGACAGATGAAAAATTTCTGAGTACTTCAGCAAATAGAGCCAACCAGTGCCTGATAAACAGGCAAAAAGCAGTGTTCTTGTGTGGTCCTTCGTCAGAGGACTCTGATGTAAGGTGGTTTTCCTTCTGAAGAGCAAACATGAGGCCAAGGATTGAGTACTGTTAAGAGAGCTATGGTCTGTGGTGTGTATGCTGTGGAGAGTGTAGGTAAAGTGTAACCTAGAAATCCACAGGTG
>NW_010234442.1:0-223 GCF_000690775.1 Eurypyga helias
GTTCGGACAGCCGAGCAGAGATTCAATTATATGCACTACTTCATTTATTTAGCTGTCCAGTCGCACTGATCAGACTTGGAAATTAAGAGGCATGCGGTTAGAGGGATCCTGTCAAATCACATTTAGCCCAGCTCTCCCTGCTCGGGTTTTAAAATGCAGCTTTTTTACATGACCTGCAGCTACAAAACAACTTTCTGCTGCCCTTCCTGAAGAATAAAAAAAA
>NW_010234442.1:263-2020 GCF_000690775.1 Eurypyga helias
GTGAGGGTGAAACCAGTTCCTCGGCTCTATTTCCAGCCTCAACTCCGCAGCTGTCTTTCCCCCGGCTCTTGGAGCAGGAGGTGCGAGGGTGCCGGGGCAGAAGCAGCTTGTTGCATGGCAGGGCCTCGGGGGAGCCCGGGGAAGGAGGCCGGGAGAAGGCGGTGCGGGATTTTGCAGTTATTTTTCCAGCTGAGGGCCAGCAGGATTTCCAAACCTCCTCCCCCAGTTTGGGACAGAGCTAAAAATGCCTCTCGCCCCACCCTGCAATTGCACGTGTCGCCACGTGCGTGGGACAGATAAGGCCGTGCCGGGAAGCCGCGTGTGAGTCCGTGCGGGGCAATCCTGCCGCCCTGACCCAGGGAGCCACCGACGACCCCGTCTTGGTGTCAGCTCAGCTCCGGCACGTCGGGGTGGGACTGCAGCCGGGGTGAAGCTTCTCCCTCCTTATTTCACCCCAAGGAGCACAGCAAAGATTCCTTGTGGATAACCATAGGGCTGCGGCTGCCCGCAGAGGGCAGGGAAGAGTCCCACCCTGCAGCCAGCCGGGAGGGAGCAAACCGTCCTCCGGCCTGTGTCCTCGTAGCGAAACCCGGCCCCTGGCCGCGGCAGGAAGCTGCTGTCGAGCTGTGGGCAACGGCCATGGCATCGTGGCGTGGTGGCAGTGCCGCCGGCAGCCAGCAGGACTGGGACCTGCTGCCAGACCCCGTTTTGGGGGACCCCTTGCCGTGCCTGTCCCCTTGCTGTGCAGGTGAGTGGAGGTGACGCTCTGTGGAGAGGGGACACGGCAGGCACAAAGTTGGGAACGGGCCCCCGGCAGCCACATCCCAGCCGCCTGGGCAGGACAGCCGGCATGCTTGTTCCTTCTGCCCAGAGAGTTTCCAGGAGGATCTGGGACGCAACGGGGCAGCGGGGTCTGTTGGCAGTGGAGCCGTGGCAGCCTGGTCCCTGCCTGAGCCCGGCTGGGGCACAGGTTGCATGGGGCGGCAGGGGTGGGGAGCAGAGTTTGGGCACCAGCAGGAGCTGGAGCCCCTTCCTCCTGCTGATTCAGTGTCTGCTCTGCTCAGCGTTTGAGGTTGGAGGCAACCGCACTGTGCCGGAAAGTGGGAAGTGGCTGAGCGTCGCCCAGATGCCAGAGGCCGGCCGATGTTGTGCAAGGGAAAGGGTTGCTGCTGAAATCCCTTCCCCCTGCCTGAGCATCGCTGCTGCTGGGCTCCGGCTCTGAGCCGGAACACTGGGCCGAGCCCAGCGCTGCTGGTGTCACTGGTCTCACACTGGGATCACGTTCCCATACTTATTGACCCCCTGCTACCAGCAGTCTGTCCCTGGTGATGGAGTCACAGCGTCACTGGGTGCCCTGAGCAGGGTTTGCCTCCAGCCAAGGAGTGGCTCCCGGGGTCCCAAGGGGTCCCTGGGGTCCCACCCTTACCCCCTGCCCAGCAGAGCCCACGGGGCAGCAGCTGTGGCTCCGGGCAGGAGTTTCGGGTAGGACCGGGCTGTGGCTGTGTCAGAAACATTGTGGGTTTAAAACCTGTTTCGCCTCTTACAGTGCCTTGAGCTCTCCCTCTGCATCCTCTGGGGTGGCTGGGGGGGAGACAGAGAGAAAAGTCCCCCATCCCCTGCCCCCTGAGCTGGGGGCTGGGCTGCACTTGCCCAGGGGGTGTTTAATAACCGGGCAAGGCCCTGGAGTGGGGGGAGCAGGGCCAGCCCAGCCCCTCAGCCCTGACCCGAGCTGGGGCGGCCTCTGCTTGTGGCTTCGC
>NW_010234442.1:2095-2298 GCF_000690775.1 Eurypyga helias
CCTGGCCCTGGGTGGCAGTGGGGGGAGCGGCCGAGCCCGGGCTGACGGGGCTGTCACGGGTGGACCTTTGCTGGGGATTTGGTGGTCCCGAGCAGCTGGCGAGGGGACAAGGAGGTGGCTCGGAAGGTGACAGCCTCACGGGGTAGTTCCCAGGGGCAGAAAGTCGCCCCGATGGTGCCCAAGTCAGCGGAGGTCTGCGTGCT
>NW_010234443.1:0-464 GCF_000690775.1 Eurypyga helias
CTCCAGCCTGACAAGGTCCCTCTGGCAGCACAACCATCTGCTCTGTCAGCCACCCTTCCCAGTTTGGTGTCATCTGCAAACCCACTGGGCTTACGCTCTGCCCCATCGCCCAGATCGTTCATGAAGATGTTAAACAGGACAGTACAGACAGGGGTCTGTACCCCAGGCTACACCCAAGTGACTGGCCTCCAACGAGACTTTGTGCCACCAATCACCACCCCTGGACTCGGCCATTCTGCCCGTTTTCAAACCACCCCCCTGCTCCCCCACTGTTTCCTCACCCATCTGCATCAGCAGCTTCTCTATGAAGATCTCACAGGAGACAGTGGCAAAGACCTTCTTGAAATCTGGGCAGACACCAGGCACTGCTCTCCCCTCCTTTACCGAGTGTCCTGGTCCCAGGCAGCGATGAGCTGCTCCCCTGGGGCAGTCCATAAGGGTTTGTTCCATTCCATCACACATCA
>NW_010234444.1:0-245 GCF_000690775.1 Eurypyga helias
AACGGAGAAGCTGTCGCAGCCCGGTAGAGACCGGGGCAACTTTGGGTCTCACCGTCTGTGGGGCTGGGATGTTTGTTACTTATTTAACAGCGACATGTGGGCTGGGGGAAAAAAAATAGGAAAAAAAGGAAAATTAAGTCGGTAACGGGTGAAGCACGAAGGACACGTTGTTCCCAGGGCAAAGGGGGGTTATGCCTGACGGGGGTTGGCAGGAGAGGGACTCCCATCCCCGCTCGCCGCCGCGG
>NW_010234445.1:0-3517 GCF_000690775.1 Eurypyga helias
GGGTGGCATTGTAATAATTTGTAATAATTTTTAGAAGTTTAATAACGCAACGTGCACAAGAGCCCAAGATCCTTAATTGCCTTTTAAACATTACAGAAATTAAAATTATTTTTTTCTCTGTTGTTTCTAACCTCCGTGTTGTAAATTGATGAAACCTATTTGGATGTGCTTTAGATGGGTTGGCATTGTAAGAATTTGTATTAATATTTAGAAGTTTAATAAAGCAACTTGCCCAA
Source organism: Eurypyga helias (assembly GCF_000690775.1). Taxonomy (NCBI): domain Eukaryota; kingdom Metazoa; phylum Chordata; class Aves; order Eurypygiformes; family Eurypygidae; genus Eurypyga; species Eurypyga helias. Next base: position 237 of record NW_010234445.1, read on the forward strand.
GAGACCAAGATCCTTAATTTCCTGTTAAACATTACAGAAATTAAAATGAATTTTTTCTCTGTTGTTTCTAACCTCCAGTGGTGCACCTGTGTTACACTTTCTCCGTAATCAAGGGACTAAAACCATCTCAAGGAAGCCTAGAGCAGTGTCTATGAGAGAAACACCAGAGGCAATTCAGCTCTGAATAAAAAAAACCCATATGTTGGCTATGCAGAGTAACCAAAAGTACAGTACTTGTGCATAGTGTAATAATTCCAAGTTGGTCTGGAATATTATAAGTCATTAACCATACATATACAGTCTCCCTGCACTCAGAATATGAGTCCTAGATTATATTAACAACTGATGTTTCTAAGAATTAGAGAAACAAATCACAAATACTACTGCTGTTTATAATACCCAGTTAAACAGTAATTGGACAAAACTAACAGCTCTGAACAGTTTTTCAATTGAGCCACATGGGTAATATCCTTCATGTAATTAACCACAGTAAAAGAAAATACAGATACTCGGATTATAAATCTTAGTAAATTCTGAGCTATTTTTATCTTAGGACTCTAAACAAACTGTATATTTCTAATTTATGTCCCAAATGTCATATGGTAGAAAGGGGATGCTACCTGTCAGCTGAGGTGGTGGCAGAAATAATAGTGCCTGAGGAGTAAAAAAGTTAAAAATGGGAGAAGACATCAAGCTGAATGATGTGAGGGTGTTTAAAACCCTGAAACTTCATAGCAGCCACATAAAATTAAACCTAAGTCATAATTTAATGGAAGCAGGGAAAGGCATCTACTTGAAATGAAGGACAAACGGTTTTTGTTTTAAGGAGTATTATGAGTCAAAGATGCTAGAAGTAGTAGCTTTTTATGTGATTGACATGTGTAGGGCAGTAAATCAATAAAATAATCTAAGCGCCTCAGGAAATTTACAGCTCATACAGTGAATAAACATCATTGGCCTTGTCACTTAAGCTTGTTGCCAAATTTAGTGCTTTTGTACTGTCCATCAGCTAGAACAATCTGCACTTCTGAGCCCTCTAGATCTGTGTGGAATACGCTCTTTCTTTAGGTTCTGGCTTTATGCCATTTCCCCTCTCTGGGGTGGAATTATGTAATTAACCTACTATTAGGCCAGGTTCTGAGCTCCAGTGATCAATTAAGATTACTTCACTTAGGGCGGATTTGCTTTCTGCTAATCCTTTCCTCTAGGAGCAGTGACAGCATTAGCCAGTGATTAGGCAGCCTACTGCAGTTCTGAAAGCAAATAAGAGACCTGATCGCAAACCCTATGCTGTATGAAGACTGTCTTACCTTAATCTCTTCCTTGAATCTGGAAAGGGCTGATGTTGCCTGATTTCCTCACTCAGAGCCTGAATTCATGCTATGTTGCCTCCCAGGACAATCTCTAGCTGTGGACTTTTATGTGTGGGCCTAGTCAGCTCTTTGCAATTGCAGAACGGGTCTAGTCATTTATCTGGAAGGACAGTGTTCTGATGAATTTAGCCCCTCCACTGTTTCATACAAAGACTTTTTTCTCCTTTTTTTCTTTTTTTTATGACTAAAACAGGTAGACTGATAGGTTCATACAGGAAAAATTTGATAATTCAGTGTAATTTAATTACATCTCTGTTTACTGTCACAAGAATAATTCATACCATTTTCGAGTGGAAGAATGCAGTGCTTAGTTAAGGAATCTTTATTACCATATTATTTTTCTAATTGTAGTGTTGCTTTTTCCACAAGGTAATGTAAAGCCACATTGTGTTTTCTATATTATTTCTATTGCACACTAAAGTAACTTCTACACTCGCAGGGATTAGAATATTATTTTTTCTGTATATTTACATTTTTATGTGGTTATTTCTGTTTGGCAAATGCATGGGCACTCTTTTCAATAAATTGATTCAGAGCAACATTTTAATATAATTTATTATTAAATGAACACTTCAAGACAAGTAAACTTTCTGAAAGTCTCTTCTGTCTCCTCAAAAGAGAAACTCCCTCCCTCCCCCCAACTTAGACTGAAGTACCACTTCTTCTTAAGGAATATGAAAGCATTGTTTTTAAAACCTTGAAATGATGCAATTTACCTGAATTCTGTCTCTCTTTCCAGTGCATCATGCTTTTGTCTTACAGTTTGGAAGATGGAGCAACAGCCTTACAAGGAGAGACTGAAAGAACTGGTAGAATAGCTGTTGTATAATAGAAAAGCAATATAGACAAAGCTTATAAAATCATGAATATGGTGGATAAGGCAAATACAGTAAGTACTATTTTAGTCACAAATACAGTAAGTACTATTTTTATCAAGTCCTATGAAACTAGAATTAGAGGCACTCACTGAACTAGTAGGAAACAGCTAGTAAACAAATGATTTTAAAATTATAAAACAAAGCATTTTTTCTAAAAAACTGGCAGTGACCTTTGCTGCAGTAGACTACAGAGACATCAACAGGTTCAAAAGGGATTTGAAAAAAATCACAGGCAATGGTCTGTAAATGGGTATGTGGAAAAGGTAGGGATATACCCTAAATAACATGTGTCTTTTTTCTACTGTCAGTGAGAGCTGGACAAGATGGACGACTACTCACCTTCTTAATAACCCCCCTCCTTTCCTAAGGAAACCTCTGTTCTTGTATGCGACTTCAGTGTACTTGTTTTCCATTGGCTTGCATTCTGTTATCTTCAAGCTATCACTTTGCCAGTGATGCCGTTCCTTTTGCATACTTACGTGCTGTTCGTCTTTTGTCATGTGCTCAGAGCAACATGGGTGACTAATGAAAACCTGAGTAGATGACTAACCCACTTGATACATTCTTCTGCTATGACAGCAAACAGAATCGGCAGTAGGTGGACCTGGGAAATGTGTTAGGGGATGTGTGTGAAAATGTAGGCCTGGTTTCTACTGATTTCTGCTCTTTATTTTCTGTCATCTACTGACCCTTTCTCTTATTTGTAAGCAGGACATTCCCTGCTGCATCTTTTTTTCCCCTGTAACTTGAAGGTAGATTGGGTTCTTCTTGGTGCTGATAGGCACTGTGGAATAAATAACACAGAGATTTGAAGAAAAGTGCAATTAGTGCAGGGAACATGTCTGGGTAGAATGGAACGTACTATAAAAATGATTTTTTGAGTAACTTACATCATTACTTACATCAGGAGAGTTTAACATCGTTGTTAGTGACATGGATGACGGCATTGAATGCACCCTCAGCAAATTTGCTGACGATACCAAGCTGTGTGGTCGACATGCTGGAGGGATGCCATCCATAGGGGCCTGGA
>NW_010234446.1:0-302 GCF_000690775.1 Eurypyga helias
CCATTCTGTGATTCTATGATTCACCGTTAGCCATACTGTGTTTGGGCTGACAGGCCTCATGCCCTGTGGTGAACCTGCGAACTGGACAGTTCCTGGCCCATGTACAAGGGAGTGAAGGTGCCTTGGAAAAGTATTTCCAAAGGTGGTTTCAAAGGCCACAATTGCAAGATAACCAAAGTACAGAACAAGGTACCAGGGCTAAAATGAAGATATTTATCTCATCTATACTATTGACTAGCAGCTGACTACTACACTCTATAAATACTGCTATCAGGGCGAGCCCAGTTTGAGCTCTCCCTGAA
>NW_010234446.1:340-79516 GCF_000690775.1 Eurypyga helias
CTCAAGGTTTGAGAAGCCTTGCCCAAGACTAAGATGTCCATCCTTGCCGAAGGCATAGAGATCCCTAACTCGCAACAGATCCTTGGTAAATGACCAAACAGCATGCTGAATTAATACTAATGAAATATTACTAATCCTTGTAGCTACTCAGTATTAATTATTACAAACTTTTTATAGAAAATTCCATTAGACACAAACCTATTTCCAAGTCTGAGACTAAGATTGGACCTAGCTGCACCTGGGGTCCATAAGGAATTTGGAAAACCAGGCAGTTCTCTCCAAACCTTGTGACTCAGTGGGAGGGTCTTCCTTACCTTTTTGCATCTCTGTGTGTGTGTTTCTAACTCAATTCTAACACAATTTTGCTTTGTATGTTTCTTCCATCCAGTAATTAATAAAGTGAAATTTGCCACCAAACTTACTGAACCTTGGTAAACCACTGTTAATTCAATGTAATTTAACAAAGTTTTATTGAAACCTGTCAAATTATTATTTTACCTCAGTAAAACATATTGCTGCTTCTCTCTTTTGAGTGAGGTGCATTCCACCCATCCAGAACAGTATATCAAATATAACTTAGTTTAGGCTATATCTTTCTGCTGCACAGTTTCACTGAAATTATGAACTTCATGATTTCTAGCTGGAGCTCTGACCTTGTGTGTCTGTTCAGCAGCTCCTCTGTGCTGTTACATGAAGGTTTTTAAAATATCATCCTTACCTGTTTTTCTTTCTGACATGGATATATACCAAAGGAAAAGCGACTCATAATCCCTAGTGCTTCTGTATCTGTTTCCAGGAATCTTATCCACTACAGCACTGACTGCCTCTGAATAGCAGCTGAGGGTGTTAATTACTTTGCACACTGAGACCTGTCTATAATAGCAGTTTTTAGGAGCAATGGTAAACATCAAGGTGGGAATACAGACAAGCCATGAAAGGAAAGTTGTATCAACATTGATCCAAAGAAACCAGGCTGCTTTGAAACAGGATTGTTTAATATGATTTGTCAAAACAAAACAAACACAAAAAAACCCACAAAAAAAAGACAAGCAAAAAAAAAAAGAAAGAAATTGTGGAATGAAATAATGCATCACTACTACATTTTTTGAAGAGAATATTTTGTTGTCATTACCAAAGATCTGAATTAGTTTCAGAGTGTTGTGTTGCCATGGCAACAGAGGACTCATCAGTTTGTTTGCTCCTGCTGTCAGAATAATACATTTCTGAGTTTAGTCCTCTGAGGAAGCCAACTGTAGCTGGAGTGAAACATCACAAGCTTCTTTCAAAATTGAAAATAGTATATTCAAATATATGCATTTGTAATGCTCAGGAATAAAGATTAGCTCATAGGTGGAATTGTTTGGGTTTTTTAATGTTCCTTCTTAATTATGAATAAAATTTATGAACAATTAAATCATTTAGGCAAAAGTAAATTTTCATGAATTTCGTACCAGATTGAAGGATGTTAGAAATATCTAGTTAACAAATAGGTAGATTGGGTATCCTCCAAAGGCTTTGCAACTGGCACTAGACCAAGGTGCAATTAACTACTGAGAGCAAGAGTTTATGAAGGTAAAATCTGTAGGGCTTCAGCATGTGTGCAACAGTTAACTGAGTAGACTGAGTGAAGAATTCTTGGTATAGTCTAGTAGATAATATCCAAGCTAAGCCAGTCCATCCAGTGATGCTTCCTGTGCTACGAAATCGTACAAACTAGAGGCATTAATATTAATCTGGCTCTTGACATTGATATAACACCCCTGGAATCTGGAAATCAGTTCTCCTCCAACATTTATAAAGGTAGCCACCAAGGTCCTCCTCTTATTTTCCTGCCATGGAAAACATCGATTTCACTGAGTTTTGAGACAGCTCCCTTCCACACTTAAGCTTATGCTGTTTTCCTGATTAGGCTTTTCCTCCAGCTTCCTTCAGGTACATTTAGACACTGGTCAGTAATTGAAGACCATCATATTTCAGTAACCCATTTGTATCTAGATAAACTATCAGCACATTTTGTAGCTGTATCCTACTTACTAATGAGGATGGGATCAAAAGATAGCTGATGGTACATCCGCATAAGGAAGGTGTAGGTATAACATCTCCCAGAATTTCAAAATTATCTCTGTTGCAACAGACTAATGGATAGAATCAGGTCTCAGACTAACAAGGTGAGGATAGTGTGGCAATAAATACATGGTACTTAGTCACCTAATAGGTACCTAATGTCCCTGGTGAATATTGAACCAGAACACATACTACTTAGTTATGGCTACCTAAAAACATAACTGAAGCTTAGCCCCAACATGAGTTTCCACATTGTAATCTAGAGATTACATTTGTGTAATTGCATGTAAATCGACATCTTGGAAGTGCTCCCAGATTTGTTTGGGTCCAGGTGTGTGTTCTTGCTCTCTCCCAGCCAGATATTTGTCACGACTTGAGTGCACACTAGTTCTTTTCCCTGGGTATGAATGGTTTTAGTTTTATAGGAAGAAAACCTAAGGAAGGATCTGGAAAAAAGCTGTGGTGGGCTGCAGGCTTGTGATCTAGACCATCAGAAGAGTGTAGGTCTATCATGCCTTGAGGTACAGACTCACTCCAAACATACATTGGAGGTATTTTCACTGACTACAGTGGACTTTGGATCAGGCTAATGGTTCAAATAAGATCTGTCTATTTCTGAGACTGGAAGGAACCTCTAGAGTTTTCATAAGAAAGACACATTTTAGAAGTGACAGTACATCTTATGTGCTGGGATAAACCCCAATCTCTTTAGAGATCAGAATAAAACCCAGGTAGATTTTTTCTTTTTTTTTTTTTTTTTAAAGACCTGTTCCCCAGCTTGTTGCTGTTTGCATGTAACATTGCTGTGCAATAGTACCATTTTCAGAGATGGAATAGCAAGCGTATCCTGAATCTGATCCTATATGACAATTCCTATGTTCCTATTTACTATTTGATTTGAGTAGGGATGCTGTGTTGAATATGAGTATCCAGAATCAGGCTTATGACAAATATAAATGATGTCTTTTATTTATTGTATAATTTATTGTTCATTTATGTATTCCTCTTTGCATGAGTTAACCTTTCATGCTAATTTCTCTGACAGTTGAATTCATCAGAAGGATAACCAGGAGATATTTTTCTTTTTAACAAATACAAATGGCAACCTGGTGCTTCCTTATCTGTTTTTTGAAGCATACAGAATAGCCTTTGGAATAATTACTAAATGTTGATATGGTTTAAAAAAAAAAAAAAGAGGGGGCAAAAAAGAGAAAAGCAGCAGTTTCATAATTATTAGGTTATTGAATTCAGAGCTAGTTAAAGCCTATTAGTTGTGATTGATTTTGTCTCTTGTGTGAAAGGGATATAGAGCACATTGGGGTCCAATTAGACATTAAGCTGATTATGCATTTGATAGTAGTTTGGTAGTGTTCAGTTTGAATATAGTGTATGTTAAATTCTGCTCAGTGAAATCCCTGCTACAAAGATAAAATTTTACATGGTGATATCAGAAATATTGCAAACCAAAATGCAATTGTGGTTTTTGTGCATCATTAGAAAATCTTTTTGTGTGTATGTCTTAACCCCTGGAAATTGCATAGTAAAAATGAGAACATACTGTCTTTATTTTAGGCTAAAACTGGTAATGAAAGGGATGACATGTTTTTTGTTGAAGCAAATGAAGTTGTAGTTAACTCGGAACACCAATTTTAGCTAACGTAGGAGAGAAAACTTGCTGAAACTTCAGGGAAAACAATGTCCTATCTCCCTGTAAGAGAAACAAGATATTCTCACATGTCTGAATGCTTGAGAGAAATGAGGGGAAATCAGACCACAGTAAATTGAGAGATGACTAAAAAAAAGTTAGTTTGTTCTTGGTTTTCCTCAGAAGACTACTTCAGGATGGTTAAATAATTATATTAGAAATTTATTTCCAGTAGGTTTTATTTGTCTGCATATGTTTTATACAACTTGTTTTAATAGAAAAGCTTTATTCTTGTGATACATTTGGCACTTTATGGCACATTTGCATTTTTACTGGGGGCAAACCATTCTGCTTTGCTAGGGGCTGGCTCGGAGGCACCCAGGAGTACATTGGTTAGTCAGCCTGTGGTAACTGGAATTGCAAAACCAGAGATGCAGAGTCATCACTGTCACTCCTAGCTGTTCACTTGAGTCTTGGATTTGTATAATCTCCATTGTTTCAGCTGCACAGTAGCTTAATACAAACTTGTCTTGTGGTCATTCCGTCCACAGGTTACAAGTGAAATTTGGGGCATGCTGCAGGGAAAATGGTTGCGTCGCGCACAGCCAAGTCCCTGTTGGGAGCATGGCTGGATTCCTGTACTGTGCCCAGCCTGCAATCATGTATTCCGTTGTGTGTACTCCCACACAAGTACTACCAGTGCCGAGGCTGGTAGCTTATTGCCAAGAGTCCCCAACATCTAGTTGTGCAGACATGCCTGCTTAGATTGTACTTAGCCCTGTTGCCTGGTTTGCATTCCCAAATCACAGTAACCAGGACTGCAAGGCTGATGGTCTAAGAAGGAAATTCCACAGGCACAGCAGTGAAAGCTATCTCCCATGCCCTGTCTGCATCCAGAATAAATGAGTGCCTGCTAGGAATAAATATATCATTCACACACATAAAAACCATGCATGAGAATTGTCTGGAGAACTCAGTGTGTAGCCTCAACAATGAGTAAGGCTATTTTTAATATGAAGGATGCATGTTTTTACTAATAATTCAGTTCTTGCCCAGTAATATACAATTCTTCAACTCTATGTATTGAGTACAAATTGAAATATTTGTATTGAATATTTTTTTCTTGGAGTAGGGGAAATTATAGGTATTCTTTAAGCTGTATTTAAGTCCATTTTTTTTAAGACTTTGTGAGGCATTTACTCTTGGCTCTATCTCTAGAATTTATATTTTTTGTCCGTGGAGGAAGGAATCTACAGTTGGATAAGGGAATGAAAAGATAAAAGCATGAGCAACAGGCGTAATTTATAAATAAATAAGTAAATAAATAAGCAGGGCCACTATGCTATGTCTTAGTAGTATAAATACACGAATTTCTTCAAGTTTGGGGGTGTCCTTAAGAGCAAAAGTCATACAAAATTACTTTAAAATTAATGCACAAACGAATGGGTTGGAACATTAAAGGAGATTGTGTTTCCTGCTCTAAATGTTTTAGTTTTAATTTGTTTCCTATTTCACAATTAAACCCAAGGTTTTAATTAATAAAGTTGGTATTTGTTAATCAGGCTTAAATTCTGTATCTTAATTAATTCTGCAAGGAATTTAATGGATCAGGTTATTAGAAAACTGGCAAAGCATGTGAAAAAAATGAATTTTCACTTTTAAAATCCTGTTTTAGTGTTTCATAGTTGGAGCTTGTTAAAAGTGATTATATCGTAAGAAAATGAGGAGATTTTAAATGTTAAAATAATGCAACTTTGACACCTGTTTCCTGTTTTGAAAGCTTCCCACCTACATATTTCGTGCATTTCCATTCTACTCAGAGTCACGTATTTAGTGTGGAATATGTGCACCATATGCAGGATAAGCGGTAGAAGTGTGCTTTGCGGAGTGCTGCAGTGAAGCCCAAAGGGTTCCTGACCTAAGAGGGTACGTGCATGGGCTCCATTGGTGCCCCTCTCAGTCTGCCCAGGAATACTAGAAGATATCACTCTGGCAGAAGCAACATCCCTTCTCTGCAGTGAAGGGTGCCAAAGGCAGGCACTTCTGGACATAGCTAATTGTGGCAGTTTTCACCTCTGTTACTTTTGAAAACCATTTCTGCATTTTAAGAAATTTGAACCTAGACAGAAGGATAAGAGAACTCCTTGGAACCCTTCAATGTGTAACAAATATTCGGCAGTCTGGTCTTGAAGGAGAAATTAATGTTAGTCTGGAAGACAGGGGGAAACAACCAGACACTTTCCGGATGTTTTTGTAAATACTAAATTAGCAACTATGTGAAGTCTCCTTGTATTTATATAAACTGTTAAAACTGTGTGACCTGAATGCCCTGCAACTGAGTGAATAAGAATTTTAAAACCTCTAATTTGCCCCAGAAGGCTCAGCCAAACCGACGGCTGTGAGTAAGTGCTATTAACTATCAATTAATATTTTTGAAAAATATCTGCCATAGTCACTGCTTTTCAGAGACAGGAAGAGGAAGCCAGCCATCTCTGTTGGCTACTTCATACGTGCATCACTGTAAAAATTAATCATATGTTTGGAAATTCAAGCCCATGGCATCCTTTCTTTCAAGAGACTGGCCTAAAGCTTTTAGTGCTGAAAAAGCAGCTGTTGAGGATAGGTTTTTTTCTCAGCAACCTGTTTTGATTTCAGAATGACATATGGGAGAGATGAGAGGGAGATGGTGATCTTGTTCCCCAAGGAAACAACCGTGTGCACACTCATGTACTGGAGGTGACACTGTGATCTATTTCCCCTCCATCAGAGGGCTTTACTGGACAAATTGCACGGAGTGTTGAAAGTGATAAAAGGAATGCATCACTGCATATTTGCTTTACAAGGAAGATACATAAACAGAATGTTTTCTCACAGCCACATGCAGAAGCATCCCCAGTGCCTTTATAAAAATGGATCTGCCCTTTGAGGCCATCAGCAGTCTGAAATGACAAGATTTTAGTCTCCAAAAAGGGGATTTAAGGAACTTTCCACCAGATAATGCTGACAGCCTTTGTAACACTATCTGCTTGACTGCTATGGCCAGTAACCAATCTTTTGATGCTGTCATTAAACAGATATGTAATAGGAAGATTAAATCATCAACAGAGGCACATTGATTTAAAATATACATGTGCTTATATCAGAGTTGAATAATTCATAATTTGGCTTAATTTTCAGTAGTGATAGAAGAAAGCTAAGCACATGACAACTGAACACCTAGTGAATAAGAAGGAATGAGAAACACTTTTGATGAATAATGACTTAGAGACACTGAACTAATGCTGAAGTAATATAATGTCTGTGAAAACTGAAAGTTGCTTATTTAAAACTAAACTGTAACTGTATGCAGGGTACAGGTTTGCACTCATCACTGTATTTAATCCTACCTTTTAAAAATGCCAGAGTTGTAAAATGTGTGTTCAGCATGGTAGACACCAAGCACTGGAAAGAGAGAGTATTAATAAATGCTGGAATCTCTTCTGGCAGGTGCTTGTAGTTTCCTGCTCTCACTTAGAGGCTTTTCTTTTACCTGTGGGAATGAACAAAGCAAAGCTGTATTCAGAAAAATGTCTTAGATAATTTTCATAAAGCAAAGTCCAAATATTGTTCCTGTTAAGGCTGGCAGATATTGTTAATGGAGAAAGTAAATTATACTTTAAAAAGCTGATGGATAATGATACCTATAGTAATAAAGATCAATACAAAGATTAATGATAAAATTTCATTAAAATGTATATTTAAGAAATATTTTTTAATATTATTTTGAAAGTGGTGTGGGTGTTTGTCTGGTTGTGGTTTTTTTTTTTTAAATATTTTATAATTTAAAAGTTAAATTTCTTTTTTAAAAGATCTTGTGATGCTACTTAGCCAACTTGGTCTTTTGCTTACTGAAATTCCGTGGCCATTTGCAAGCCAATGCATCTGGCTTGCAAATCAGTATGTTCCAGTACTGGCTTGATCTGAAACAATGATTCTTAGTCCTGGAAAATACTAATCTTCCCAAAACATAAAAGACAATTTTTGCCTAGGTATGTCTAACTGTGGAGGTGCATTGTGAAGTGGGATATTATTTGGTGTTTTCCACAATGGATTTGAGCAGCATAAACAGCTTTTTGTGAAAAGTGGGGAAAAAATATCAAGAAATCTTATTAAGAGATGAAAAAACATGAAATACCATGTCAAACAAACTTCCAGTGCTTTGTGCCAAGTAAAATCTTTCCAAGGCATTGACAGAACTGTGTGAAACATTCAAGGATGTTACATGCTTAAAAACAGGTGATTTATTTGAGAAAAATTGTAGTTCTACTATTTTTTGTGGAATCAAGTCCTCCTTCGCTTTACGCACTTTCAGTTTCTACTGCCTATATAACATGGTTTGCATAGTGTTGTGGTGGTGATTTGACACATTTAGGAAAGATAATGAAAATTAAAATTGTTCAAGATAATATTTTAATATAATCTTTTAATTTAAATGAGTCCCACTGATAGCATTGTATGATTCCAAAGAAAAGGAGTAGCATGAGTTTCTGTACATGGATATTTTTCAACCTATAGTAAGATACTTGAATCAATCCTACATGGTAAAAGAGGCAAAGGGCTCATGATTTTTGTTTAAATTATGAAGAACTAATAGATGATGCACATTTAAAAAAAAAAAAAAAAAAGTTTGTCAATATGGTTCAATTCCTTCTGTATTTTTCAAGCCCAGAATCACCAATGGTACAATCAGATGAAAAGCTGATTTTTTTTTTTTTAAGCCGAGTTTAAAAAGGATCAGTGATTTATAGTGATCTAGAAATAAGATGTTATTAACTATATAGATCAATAATCTTAAAGTAAAGAACATATTAATTTTACATAATACACTTGCTTACTTCCAGGACAATCTGTATTCAGAGTATAGGAAGCAAAACTTATTTCCTTTCACATTTCTCCATCTTTTACTAAATTGAAATTTTAATGCTCGTATAAGGGAAAAAAAAGATCTTTTACTATAGTGTATGTAATGTATTGGATTATTGCAGGTGGAATTTCAAAGTGATCTTTATGTCAATGGAACAAAGTGCTTACTTCCTTTCATCTTCATTGATGTGTTTCACAGGATGTCAAGGGCTGAATCAATAAATGCTTATTTTTTCACAGTGTAAGAGTAATCTTGTTACTCCACAATTTATCCTCAAACACAAACACCCTAAATAAATTTGAAGAGGTGCCAGTATTTTAGCATTGAATACTTATGAGAGAAGCATTTGCAATCCTATGAAGACAAGTAACAAAACTAGTCTGTGTTTAGCATTTGGTAGGTTATAAGGAGTCAATTTTTGAGATCAGAAGGGACAATCTGAGTAAGTTGATTTCCTGTATGGTATAGGAGAAAGAATCTCAGTCTGCAGTTTCTGTGTCAAGATCTCTAATTTTTGTTTGAGTTAGAATGTGTATTTTGAAGAATATGTTTAGATCTGCTATAAAGATTTCAAGCAATGGAGAATTCAGCACCCTGAAGAAATTGACTCAAGAAAAACTCTCATTCTTTGAGGAGCAGAAAAATCAGTAGCAGGAAGATACACAGGTATAGGTGGGTATCCTCTTCAGAAAAACTGAGTTCAGAAAAGATACCTTCTAGCTCACAGGTATTAGAGTATAAATAGCAAACACTTTGCTGGAATGATCCACAGGAGGAAAGAGAGAGATTCTGTGGTCCTTAAATCTAAAAGCTGATCTCAATAAAGAATTCCCTGAAGGATATTTTGTCTCTGAAACCACTTTATCACACTGGAGAGCAATGGGTCTTTTTAGAATTTCACAAGTAACTTTCTGAAACACCTGAAATCTCACTATTTTTCAGTGACAGAAAAAGTGTTAGTTAGAAAAGATAAAGACAAAAAATTGTCCATTTGGCTTTGCAGATGATGTCACATTCAGGATTAAGTTCCTAACAGTAAGATCAAATAGGTAGTGAAAGTCTGCGGAAAAGATAGAAGATGTTTATATGACACAGCAGAATATATTAGAAACACAGTATACCATTCTTCACAATTTCACTATGTTTTAAATTGCGTGGATGAAAAACTTCTTTTTCTTTTCTCAGTATATTTAGACAATTTTAATTATATATATAATTCACAACTCATAAAAACGATGGAGAGGTCATCTCTATTGACTTGTAAATATATCTAGCACTAGTTGGAAAAAAACCCTGCCTGAATGATTTGAGAATACTGTCTATTGGAGGTGGAATTCTACTTGTGGCATCATATACCTTTGTTGTTCTCAGTAAGTTTGTACACATCTCTGCCTTTCCCAAAGTTGAGCTTCCCATTACTTGTTAACCCTTATGGATTGTAGCTTCTATTGGGTTGGACCTGAGCAATGGCTAACTATGTCTAATGCAGAAATATTTTTGTATTGTTATTCTACTGTATTGAGCAGCTTTTGCTAAACCCTGAGTGTTTAAGCATACAAAGGCTTTGCAAGTTCTTCCTTACCTTGAAGCCTGCATAACATGCATACCGTTTTCAGACAGACTACAAAACAACATACTATCACGTGCATCATACTTTGTGTTGTATTTTCCAAGTTTCGCCTTAATTATTGGTTCGTCATTTTCTTCAAAGTTTAGGATCTTCTTTCTTTTAAAGCTGATTTCTTACAGCTGAATTAGGCTTGCAGCTGGAAAAAGTTGATGAAGAGACTTGTAGTCAAGACAGAACTGCATTGGAATTCACGTTACCACTGACTAGGGATCTTGAACAAATAGTTCCATCTCTTTTACTTTATTGTAAGGCTGTCTGTAGGCACCCTTTTATTTCTATTAATTACCTGTAACACTTAGTAAATTGCAAATCCACTAGTAGTTGTCAGTGACTTTTCATGAAATTCTTGGAATTGTATGTTCTTGGAACTGCTAAGGGAATAGACCAGGCAGTCCAGCATACACTGCTTGAAGAAAGATGGTTCAATTTTCAAGGGTCATCTGTTTTTGCATTCTTTCAATACCTAGGTTATTATGACTTCCTTTAGAAAGTTGTTTCATTGTCATAGCAGATCCCATTATGAGCAAGTTTTCTGTGTTATCATCATTTTCTCAGATGTATTTCATGTCTTCTAGCTTCGGGTCTTTGTGACAGGATATATGGGACTTGCAAGAGACAATAATGCATCAAGAGATAACATCATCTGAAGTAGTGTGAATTTACCATGTCCGTAAAGCATACCAGAGTCCTCACAAGAAGAGTAACCACCTTCAGAGGACAAGTGGGCTGGGAGGAGAGTTGACCTATGATTTTAACAAGGGGCCAAATTACTCTTATTCTTAAGAACTCTGCATGCTTTTTCAAAATGGAGATGGGCTGGATTACCAACCAGCATTTTAAGGACTGGTGAGAGATGTTTAATTATTGTACTGGCATGCTCCCTCGAGAAGGAAGAGCTCTTCTCCCAGAGGAAGACAGTGTAACATCTCAGACGAGTAATTTTATTCCTTTTCTTCTATTTGTCTTTTTCTTATTTTTTTCATTTTTTTATCCAAAGTAAGGGCAGCAGATGAAGTGCTGCTCTTCATCCTGTTAGAAAACCTGTCTCAGTCCTGTCAAGAGAGGACAGGAATATGGGCTCACCTTTACTAAAAAGGGTGCAATGGAGAAAATGTTTACCTGAAATAATCCTATATATTACTGGTACTCTCACATCCAAAAATTTTGTAGATTGCATCATACTCTCACTGTTCCTTGATTCTGTAAGGGTTTTGTTTATGATGATCATCAGCAGTGTGTACTGAGCATGAGCTTAAATTGATTTCCTTCCCTGTAATCCTGCACTGCGAGCTTTTATCTTTTTATCTATCATTCTGGTTGTATTCATTCTGTCATCGCTGCAGCTCAAGGTCTGCTCTTGATCCTTAGTGACTGCTGTTTTCTTATTTTATATTCTGAAAGTAATTCTAGCAATAATTTCTAATTCTTTGTATTACATTAGGACCATAATTCAGTACTGACTCCGCCTCATCAATGTCATTTGATTCCTGTCTTTTGTTGTAACGGTTGTTACCAATACCAGTTCATGAAGTCTAATACCAGCAAGTTTAAATGAATTCCAGAGCTAAACAGTTCTAGATGGCTAAGTACAATCTGAAAAATGCTATCATTTTTCATGCCATACTTAGTAGTCATTGCTGCCATAGAGCCTGTATATCTTTTTTTCTCTCAGGGAATGTAGTTTTATCTAGATTAATTCATCTATATGTATTTCTCCGCTTGGGGGAGAGGGAAGGTGAGCGAGCGGCTGTGTGGTTTTTGATTGGTGGCTGGGATTGAACCATGACAGTGTGAATCTAATATTTTTCTTTGGGATCATGCAGTTTAAATCCTGCATTAGGACAGTCAGGATATTAGTGGAGTTTCTTTCTTCCTCCCTCCACCCTTAACAGTCCAATCAGAATTATAAAACACTTTACATGCAGACAGACATCAGTAAGTGATTAAATGCGCTTTTTTTTTTTTGCACTCTCCTTTTCTGGACCTTCATACGTATACATATATATAGGGGGAGAGAGAGAGAGATATCCTTACAGTTTTGTAGATTGTACTTCCCTCCTATTTCCAAACTTCTTGGCACAACATATTTTACTGACTTCAAACAGTGCATGCAAGGTCAGGATCTGCTGGTAACTCATGGACAGCTTTGCAGCCCACTTACCAAAGACCAATAGCAGTAATGGTGCAGTGAACATGTAATTAAGAGTATCAAGCCAAATTAGAATCTAATTGATGACCTAATGATGAAAGTATCCACTTCTCATTGACTGTTCCCTGAGCCAAGCAGTCTCTTTTGGTAAACTGAATTTTCATTAACGCTTATGTAAAGAACAAAGCAAAGAACAGCTGTTGTATCATAGGCTGAAACAATTGCATAATAAATTCATACATTTTGATTATTGTGGAGATAAACAAGAAGTCTGAGGCACAAATTAAACCAGTTTTCCTATGTAGGGAAAAAAAAAGTATAAATGTATATCTTGATAAGGTAATTATAGGGAGCAACATGATCTCCTCTTATGTTTATCAGTGGAAAGTAGTGGGTACTGAGCAATGTCAGCTCTCAAGCTCAATTATTCCTTAACCTCTGCTCAGTCATAATGTTCATTCAAATCAGCTGCTCTTGTACCTTAGCAAAGATTTCTGAATTTAATTTTCCCACTTTCTCTGCGTTTCTGGGTATGTGGTCAAGGTAAACGTATGCAAACATATACGTCTTCATTTTATGTGACTTACATAAAGAAAACATATACCATTTCTTTTCTTGCTGTATTGCTGTATGCAAAAAAAGTTGAATATGTACTTTTCCCCATTTTCCAGCTGTTTCTGATGGAAAATTATGTAACACAAAAAGAACAAAATGTGAAATTCATAAGAAAAACTCACACACAAAGTAATCAAAGTTTACTTAATTTTTTAACTTCAAAAAAAATGAACAATCATGACACAGCAGACAGGTGAAAATGTATATTTTGTAAGAGAACTATTTCTCATTGAAGGATATGTTGTAAAAGTCTGATTAAGTCTGAAAATCCAATATAATTTCACTATCTGGGGAAAGGGGAGCTTAGATGTTGGCAAAGATTTTTGCAAAATATGTAGCTTTATTAACATTTTTGGTAAGAGAAGACAGACGTACATGAAAATCCATAGATAAGGTATTCCAAGTGTTAGAAATAAATAGTAGGCAATACAGTCTGGAAATATATATATATTATTAAAGTAAGTACTGAAGTGATTGCCCATCTTTAATTTGCACAAAAGTTTAAGAATAAAAAGATAGGAGGAGGTGTTATTTTTTAAATATGTAGGATAAAAATGAATGATGATTAGCCTTCTAATGAAAGGAAAATGAGCTTATTTTCAGCAGTGGCACTGGACTGATCTGAGTGAATATGTGTATGAGTTCATACAGTATCAAGTGAAATGGGAATAAAACTCAGCTACTTCGTGTAGAACCCACGATTCAAGGCTCTGTAGCTGTAAGACAGCACGCTCTTACCTTTATTTGATCATATGTGCTAATGGAATTGGAGGAAAATCTGATATTACTGGATTTTTTTTTGTTTTTACTTCGGGACGGTTACACTAGAGGGCGTCATATTCTTAATGATAATGGTGTTCTGGGAGAGGTACATAACTGAAAGCTGCATCAGTCTTGATTCTCACTGATACACTGAATGTGGCCCATAAAACCAGAAGCTTCTCATGATGTAAGTGAAGATGTCTTCAACTAAATCTTCTTCTGCTCTAAATGGAAGATATAGCTCACAGAAGTAAAATAGTGCCAAACATTAGAGGTTTATGCTCTTGAAGATACAGGTACCTATTCCATATGTAAGTATGGGCTTAGTGTCATTTACTGTTTACTTGTGTTCTATATGGAGTCAAACCTTTGGGAAGTCAGGTGTCCTCTCTGCCTACAAAAAGTACTTTCGTGTATTCTTGAACCACAGCCATTTGCTCTTTTTCTGTGAAACACTTCATTCACTCTTACCATTAATTTCTTTAATGACTGTTTTACAAAACATGGTTTTCATGATTTTGCCAGTCTTATTGCACTTATGCTACATGTATAATTGCAGTAAATAGTTAATTATTTCAGTCAAAAGGCTATTGAATTAGCCCTAAAGATAGATCACACTTAAGGATTGAGTATCCACACAATTCTTGTGAAGAACCTAAATTTTTTCTTCTGAAAATGTGAGTAGCCTTCAAAGCTGTTAAGGAATTATGTGACAAGGGAAGTAGTTGTAATTGTTTCTTACAGTAGAGGTGGGTGAGTCATTGAATTTAGTGAGGTTTTTTGATATTATGCTTACTTTGATTAAGCATGAGAGAATTTCTAAACAAATTAGTGTTAAGCAGGACAAAACTGATGTTCCTAGCTGAGACATGCACTAAATTGTTCCGGAGTATTGTGATAAATCACAGAAATAATACTGTACATATTTTAAAGAGAGGACACTAGCTGGTAGTCGTGGAATATTAGACCAAAAGATTCAACATCGGTACACACATAAACTTGCTGAATTGCACTTGATTTGATATGAACTACAATTTTGTATTGCCTGTGGTCAGGACTCCCATATAAATATACCAGAATTTCAGTGTTGGTGAGTGACTACTTGCCTGTGAAAAAAGGATACTTTATTGTCAAATAAAAGAATGGTAAAACAGGGTTTATGGTAAAGATAAAAGCTATCAGGATAGTTATCAAATTGAATCAAGATGGAACACAAATTACAAAGCCTCTTGGAATTGAGAAACTTCTCCTTTGCGTTGAAGTTTTGTTACAGGTATGCGCACAAGTCTCCTTTTAGAATGCAGATAAGATTTCTGGGGAATTCTATAAAACTCTTGAAGAGATTTTGAAAACTCAAATGGTGTGTTTAACTGTGAAGGAAAAAAAAGAATTTTTGCCAGAAACCATTTAAAATTCAAACCTATTTTTGGTCTAAATGGAATCTGAGATCTGTGGAATGAACTTTAAACTGGAATCCACTTGAGAGACTTTCAGCCACCTGAAAAAGGAAATCATTCTTTATTCCTAAAATTGTACGTTGTATGAGAACTGGAGCAGGCATCTAAACAAGAGTCCAAAAATGACCTTGGATGTGTACACTGTTTATTTAATATCCTTCATTAACAAACCAATGAGCCTTACATTGTTTCATTGTCATTCACCTACACAACTAGCAAGTGGTTCCACCCCTTGGAAGACCTCCATCAATTTATTTCTCATATATTATTTGACAGATGACCCCATTTGATCCTAAGCCAATGCCAGGTGGAGCAGCAGGAGAGTTCCCAGCTGTTCCAGGGTGACTAACACAGTGGAAAATGGCAAGGAACAGCATGAGGATTGATTTGCACATTAAAGTGAAATAGAAAGTGAATAAGTTATCTTCTTGCAATGACAGGGTAATCCCTTTCTCTTACTCTTCATTTCTGCTTGCTTTTGAGAAAGAAGAAAACTACTGATCTCTCACACCAGCTAGAGTTAACTGCCTGCTGCGAGACCTTCCTCCTCTTTCTATCCCGTAGTCACTGCAGTGTCCTGTTCAGGAACGCTGGGCAGTCTTACTGTGCTGCAGGGTAAAAAGAAAGTTGGTGTACAACGATACTGTGTGCCGTTTTAATTTTAGGATTACATTTTAATGTAATGTTGAAATTTGACAGCACAATGCAAATTTTATTGTGCATTCCAGATTTTTGCAATTCATTTTTATGTTAATCTGTTATCATCTAACTGGTATTCATGTGCTAATTTGTTATTAGCACACCAGTGTACTCTAACAGAGAAGTAAGGGAATTGATGCCATCTCACAGAGACACATTTGAAGAGACACAGGGTTGATGAGTTTATTTAACAAAAAGACCCACAAACGCATATGCTACTCACACATATTAGCATTGTTTGGCGCTAGAGAAATTCCTTATGCTTCTCTGAAATTTATGCCGCAAGCCAATACAAGGGAGACAATAGTGAGGAATATTGTCTGTATCTACACAGCTGTGCAGTACCACCAAATCCATCCCCTCTGGAACTAAATTATATGTGGATTATACTAGAAGGGACAGGATGGATGAGTAACCTAGACATTCTTCTTTGTCTCTGTAAACAAGTAAAGACCAGGAAGGGGAAGAGAGGGATGAAGTGAGTGTCTCATAGTAGACCAGTGCAAAGTACTCAACACTCTTCAGCATCCCAGGGAAGGGGGAACTCTGGTGCAACTGTGTCTCTCAGAAAATCCCTCAGGCTCTGCACTCTTATATTGTTTCCACAAAAACCTGGACTAAAAGGTAAGCAAGTTTGTGGATTTTAGCAATGGCAATTTGTGGAGTAAGTAAGTGAATGTGGGCTACCTTGTGCATAACAAGAGCAAGGTTCTCTTTTTCCTTTTTTTAGTTTTTTCCTTCCATCCTTCAGAAGAACTAGTTCAATTTGCATTGTAACAGGTTTTTTTTAAACTTGTAGGATTCCAAAGTCTGTGCTAAGGGAAGGAAATTACTGCAGAGACACACCTTTGCAGTGCTAGGGTTTTGCAAAGCTTGAGGAACCTGATTTGGTATGATGGCTTTTCTACTGTTAATCCTTTTGTCCTGAAAAATGATTATAGCCTTGTATGTGCTTTGATCATTTCACTATTGCCATACTTAGATTCTTGCTTTTCCTGTAAGGATTGGATTGAATGTGTAAGACAGGATAGTGGGAGGTGAGAATTTCACACACATCCTACTACTCAGAGATGCTTAGGAACTCTGCCATCGCCCAGCTATAAACACTGTGCGTCATACCTTTTTGGATATGCATCGCATGATTCAGAAATATGTATTTATAGTTAGCTGCAGCTACTTCTAATTATTGTATCCAAATATTTACTATGTCCAATACCATTACAAAACAGAACTTCATAAAGCTGTACATATATGGAAGTATCACTGCTGTGGCGCAACGTATGAGTGATGTATCTGCTGAGGTGACCTTGCAGGTCAGGCTTCATACTCCAGTTGCCTTTACTTAGAAGCTGTCCTCTTCTCTACATAGAATCATAGAATGGTTAGGGTTGGACGGGACCTTAAAGATCATCTAGTTCCAACCCCCCTGCCATGGGCAGGGACACCTTGCACTAGACCAGGGTGCTCAAAGCCACATCCAGCCTGGCCTTGAAGACATCCAGGGATGGGCCATCCACAACATCTCTGGGCAACCTGTTCCTGCGCCTCACCACCCTCTCTGGGAAGAATTTCTTCCTGACATCTAATCTAAACCTCCCTGATTTCAATTTATACCCATTCCCCCTTGTCCTATCACTACAGGCTCTTGTAAAAAGTCCTCTCCCAGTACCCTTGTAGGCCCCCTTCAGATACTGGAAAGCTGCAATGAGGTCTCCTCGGAGCCTCCTCTTCTCCAGGCTGAACAAGCCCAGTTCTCGCAGCCTTTCGTCATAGGAGAGGTGCTCCAGCCCTCTGATCATCTTCGTGGCCCTCCTCTGGACTCGCTCCAAGTGGTCAATATCCTTCTGATATTGAGGGCTCCACAGCTGGACGCAGCACTCCAGGTGGGGTCTCACCAGAGCAGAGTAGAGGGGCAGAATCCCCTCCCTCGACCTGCTGGCCACACCTCTCCGGATACAGCCCAGGATACAGTTGGCCTTCTGGGCTGCCAGCGCACACTGCCGGTTCATGTTCAGTTTTTCATCAACCAGTACCCCCATGCATCACAGAGGTAGTCACAAAGCTGAAATTCTGTGCTACCTTTGAAAAAATGAAAATGAGTAAAGCACGAGATTCTGTGGAACTGAACGAGGAAAGGGCAAGCACACTGAACTGCAGGACTAAGAAAAAACTTTAGTAAATTTATACTTGCACCATAGAAAAATCTATTTTTCTCTGTTGAGATGGAGAGGAGGAAGGCTATGTAAAAAATTTTATTGTCTTATAATTTTTGCAATGTTTTTCAAAGTCTTTATTTCCATTTGTCCTGTGGGCTTGCAACAAATGACAGATACCCTTCTCCAGTCTGGGACTGGGGTCTTCTCCAAAGGAAGGGTGCTAGTTTTGAGTGGTGTTTCTCTTTCATATGCAACGCAGCTCCTATTCAGGTCAAGAATGCCAGGGAGGTCACTTGTTCAGTAGTTGCTAATGAGCTAAAACAATTTATTTGCAAACTTAGTCAGTTTTTTGAAATTTAATTTCTCCACTGCTTTTGTAGTCAGAAAATTGACGTTTCAGTGGCTAAATCCTTCCTATCAGTACTCAACCATGCAGACTTGCCTTACCCATTTTTTGGTTATTAAGAGATTCCCTTCTCATAACACTGAATACATACCCAGCTCAAAGGCATATGCATACGGTCTCTTGCAGATTAAGGAATTCCTTCAGATGATGTCTCACAGCACAGAGATGCTGGGGTTCAATAAAAAATGTGTATTGTATAGTTCTTTACTATTGTATAGCATTGTATATCTATCCTGTAGTTTGGCGGGAGTTTTGAAATCACTAGCTCAGTCACTGGTAATAGCAACACAGGAGTCAAAGAAGATTATTTACTCCTTCCAAAAGCTACTGAGGCTGTATTGTAGACCTAACGTGTCTGTAATAAGTTGTTTGAGGCCAGTTGTCCAGACCATGATGTCATTATTTTGCCATAATGACACCCACAGGCAGCACTGCTGACAATCTTATTATGCAAGCCAGGCATAGCAAGTGACTATCTTCTCGACACTAGTAGTGGTGTCTAATTGTACTGAGTCACATTGCTGTGGGTGGTGTGGGGAATCTTACATTTGTCCCTGGCAATGCTAAAACTGCTCTGTTGTGTGAAATAGACATTAGACATTGTAATGTAGATATTACATAGTAATGTATTTTTGTAAATGTAAAAATACATTAAAAATTATGTATTTTAAAATGTGGCTACGAAATGTAGGTAATGATAGTTAATAAGAATATCTACAAGGTGTTTTATATGGCATGTTGCAAAATGGATGCTTGTGCTTTCTGAGTAGCACAAGTTTCTGTAAGCTCTTAAAGAAGACACAGTAGGGGAGAGTATATGTCAGCCAGTCCAAAATAGTGGATACAGTTACTCAAGTATCTGTAAAACAAATCCCATTTTTTTACCAAAATAATTAAGTAATTTAGGGAATATAGGCAAGTCTACAATATAATTTTATCTTGTTAAAAAAAAAAAAAAAAAAGACTAGAGTTGGTCAGAAAAAAATGTAACTGTTTTCCAGAGGCTTTCAATATTTCATAAGTTTTGAGAAGCCTGGTAAGATGCAGAATGCATTTATCCTGTCTCCTGGAAGTAAATCTGTCAGGCTCCTCCTTTTCTAAAATCATTCATCTGTCCACCTGTTTGACTTTATAGTAAACTTCATCCGTTATCTCTAAACTTGTATTACACTGGGTTTGCAACATCTCCTGTGAAATCCTCAGGAATTTTAAAGTAGTCTGAAAAAAATATCCAATTAAGGGATGTAAATTGCAAAGAGGTAATCCTTCTGTGTGAGTGTGATGTATCTTTTATGATGTGAATTATTTGGTTTATTTGAATTACATGGGTGATATGACATCTACCTCTGCGTTTTTCCTTATCTCATTTTTAGAGATAGTAGTCAATCATGGGGAATTTTGAATTGATTTAAGAATTAACTTAATTCCGTTTCTGTTGTAACTAAGGAAATGTTCAGTGGCTGAACAATTGGCTGAGTTAAAATTAATTCTTGAGAAAATTTTACCGACAGAAGTACTTCATAGCAGATTAGCATGGATTGTATAGCATGAAGCATTGCTTCGTACCTAATACGGTTTATGAAATGTGTCCTAGCAGGCATGCCAGGTTCCTTCTTCTCATATTGTTCTAGAATGTTATTAATGGTCTTGTATGGTTTTTTTTTTCTGCTGTCTTCCAACAGTGCATTATAATTTGCCTTTCTTGTGGGTCTTAAATGTGTCAATGTATGTTGTTTTATGACTTACGGGCTCTGAATATACAGCGCAAATGTATTGTGACCTCTTCAGGAACAGACTGTGGAAATGCTTCATGATTGCTGGGACTGGATCCAGCTGTCAAATGATCCCTCTCAACTGCGTGTCCCCACAGCCCCTCCAGAACTATGTTGTTGTTCCTACTGGGGACCATGTGGGGTGATTGAGCCATGAACTAAATCCATAGGAAGAGGTGCTGGTGCTTGCTAGCTGTAAACTTTAGGAAGTCTTTTTGGTACAAATATATTATTTTATAACTGCAAGGTTAGGCTCATTTCCTTCTGCTTGTGAACTCTTGTCTCCCTTTTGAATGTTCCTTCCACTTGCTTTGTAAGGGAGGAGTGTTTTAGTCTGCAGTGTTGCCAAATGCTGTGTTATTGGTATCAATGGCTTTTACACTCATGAGACATTGCACAGACAATAAACTTATGAGCCTGCTGTTTCAGAGGTTTCTGGCAGATCCACTAAAGCCATCTAGGAGTTACAGCTAATCAGCAGTACTGAAAATATAAATAAATATAAATTATAAATAAAACTTTGTGTATTCACAAATCTATGTTTAATCCACACACTGGGATTTAATTTTACTTAATTCATATATGCATATATAATTTATCTATTAAAATATATTTACTAAAATGAAATTTAAGGTTTACTTCACAATTATTCACTTTGTCATTTTCGATTTATCCTTTCTATGTAGCCTTTACTACCTGTTGTAAGATTATAACATATAAGATTATACAACATTACAGTTAACAGTTCAAGATAATTTATCCTTCTCTACTTCATCTTGCTACTTTATTAGACTAGTTGAGAACTGGACTTTCAGGGGTACTAAGGAATACTGTGATGGGTGGTTAATATGGTTGATCTTAAAACATTCTGAGATAGAAATAGTCATCAGAAACCTGGGCCTTCGTATAGCACAAAGCACTGATGGAGTTTATGGCTGACTTGCTGTGTATTTCCTCTCATTGATTTAAGTACCTATTTAAGTACAATAGCTAATGGAAGCATGACAGGAGAAATAATTCTACAGAAAGGAGCATAGGAGGCTTAATTTATAATAAAATAATCCAACTGAAAAATTGAAGGAAGTAAAACCCATCCATATGGCTGGAATACATAGGGACTTAGAGCCTCTACTGCTCTGTGCAGTTAGTCACCCTCAGCTACATGGAACTGTGCATTTCCACTACGGTAATTTCCACGTGGAGCAGCTTGAATGAGTGATGCAAGGCAGAGAAGTGCAAAAATGTTTTAAGTCACTGAATAAATAAAAAATTTCAGCCCGGATGGAAGTCCATAATTGTCTTTGCTAGCAGCATTAGAGCTCAGCAGTAAAATCACTTGACCAAGAGGCCTGGTTTCAAGTCTCATAAGCAATTTCAAATGCATATCTCCACCTTCGTAGAAGGAAAAGAAAAAAAACCCAACACAACAAACAAACAAACAAAAAAAGAGGCTATGTATTATTTTGTGGTCATGTTTACATTTCAGCTGAGAAACGCTCTGATATGCACTAGGAAGAGCAGCATAGACCAGGCTCTAATTGTGAGAGCACCCTTCTGCATATCTCTGCTTCCTCCTGTGGTTTCTCTGAGATAATACTTCAGCAATAGCCATGCAGAGTGCATATGCTTACTAAAAATATTTTGTGTCAAATTCGCCCTACTTAGGCCATCATTCCATGTCGGGGTTTAACCCCAGCTGACAACTAAGTACCACAGAGCTGCTTGCTCACACCCCCTGCAGTGGGATGAGGGAGAGAATCGATAGAGTGAAAGTGAGAAAACTCAGGTTGAGATAGACAGATGTAACAGTTACTTGGGAAGACAAATGCCATCACTGAACATCCCCCCTTCCTTTTTCTGCACCCAGCTGTATATGCTGACCATGGTGCCACGTGGTATGGAATATCCCTTTGGTCAGGTGGGGTCAGCTGTCCCAGCTGTGTCCCCTCCCAACTTCTTGTGCACCCCCAGCCTACTCGCTAATGGAGTGAGGAGCAGAAAAGGCCTTGAGTCTGTGTAAGCACTGCTCAGCACTAAGAAAAACATCCCTGTGTTATCAGCACTGTTCCCAGCACAAATCCAAACCAGCCCCATACTGGCTACTGTGAAGAAAATTAACTCCACCCCAGCCACAACCAGCACACTCTTTTGTAGTGATCAGGTATTCTGAGTATGGGTTTCTGTATACCGGGGGTCATAACACCCAACATTAAACATTACTCAAGACCGCAGCTAGAACTCATAGAAAACCCAGTCTCGGTTGATCTGTACTGGCCATTGCCTGCAAGTGTCTACCAAACTGGGCTGTTATGAAAACTCAAGCTATAGGAATGCTTAGCTTATGGTTCCAGGTGAAGGACTGTGAGAGGGCATTTCAAAGTTCAGCAGTTGTGAGGATGCATCAAAAAGCTTTTGGAAATTTTAGGAAAAAAAAGCGAAACTCTTTCTGAATTACATCTATGTGGGGCTTTTCAGAAGCACAGTTCTGCAAAATGTAGGTACATAAGACTCACTCTAACAAGCTGAATTATTTACTGGATTTAGAGGATGAAATCCTACCTTAAAACTGATAAGGCTGGACTAATCTTTCAACTTTCCATACAGTAAGAATATATTTTCAAATGTTAAATAACTGAAAAACTTAAAGTTCTTTTATCCCTTAGCAGAAAATAGAATAATTTTACTTTTTCATCTGTAACGTGCAGAAGAAGCAGTTCAGTAACACTATATCCCATTGGGATATTAATGCAAGGAACCCAGCCATTAGGGAAATAAGAAAGTGCTTAGCTGTACTGAACTGCTGCACCCTACAGGATATAAAAAATAGAATTGAGATGGGAGAGAAATAAAGTTGTCTAGGCTGTCTCAGGGATCAGTGATTCTTTAGGAAGTAGAGGTGGCTGTAGTAGAAATAGGTCCTTTTTATATTATTGTAGCTTTTGTTGTACAGACCTGTCATGTTATGTGAAAAGCCGGGTTGAAAGGTACCTTTCATTCTCAACAAATTGTCTTGATCTCTGAAGACAAACCCTGTTTCATTTAATTTTGGGCTTTGAGAATCTCCTTTGTCTATTATCTAACTCACAAAAATCTAGTGCTAAACTAAATGTGTTACAAAGCAGGTATGTAACTCACATAGTAGTGAGAAAATCTCATAGCACAGGTTGAACACAGGTTAATTTAAGTTTAGAGAGCTTGACTGGGTTTGATATTATGAAAAACTTGTCTTTCTCCTTCGATCTACATGAGTTAGTGGTGTTTTGCAGTGAATTAATATGGCTCCTTTTCCTTTGTACTAGATACAGAACTCCTATAGGTGGTGATTTATTATTAATTTTTATTTCAATCTGGGAATTTAGCAATGGCTAAGGATTGGACAGTACTGCAACAGATTGAATATACTCATGGAAAGCTCATTGTCTACACATCTATTTTCCATCTATTTTTTTATACTTAAAGACTTATGAAGTGCAAGGAAGCTCTGACAAAAGCCTGTCTTGGCATGTAAGAAGCAGAGTTAACGTACAGGGCAGAAGGAAGAAACTCTGTATTCTTATGTGATCGTATCTTCCCACCAACGCTGAAAAAGATTCTCGAACAAGAGGAATTCAGCAGTGCTTTTATTATTGCTTTCCATTCATTCTGTAAGAAAGAATGAGTCAGCAGCCATGATTTCCCCCTGTCTTTGTGCTCCTTTCTGAACTGGACTCAATACACAGCAAGATGTTTCCTCCAGCCCTCTTCTCAGTGGGATGCAGCAGAATATCTAATCAACCGTCTCCTTATACCCTTAATGAATTGTTAAAAAAAAGTGCAGTGATGATTATTCAACATCATTGCTAGTTACTGATGGTGATTATGGTATCCCTAACAGAGCATTATGATTTTCAAAGAGGGATTAAGTAGCAAGAGTAAATACATTTATAATTATTTCCTCTCACAACGATTTCCAAAAGAAGAAGAAAAGAAAGGATAATCAGCCTAAACCCACATCACCTCTATTGAAAATAGGGTATGTCAATAGGATAATTTCTAGAGATATTTTCATGCAGTTCCGAACAGCTTTTTAATTCCTAGAATTGTTTTCCAAATCAATGGAACTAACAGTGAAGGAAATAATATTGACTATCAAGCAGATCAAGTACAAATAGAGTTTTACGTACTGGTCAATACAGGAGTAACAAATATGACATAAAATATAAAGAGAAATATCCTTGACAAATATGTTTATACTATTCACTTCACCAAATCTCTTCATCCTTGTTGGCTTCTTCCTCTTCACAGCTAATGTATACTTAATGAAAAAAACCTCTCATTTATGTAAAACAAAAGAATCGGCAGGAATTCAGAGGAGAAATTGTTAAAGAACATAATTTGAAGAGATAAATAAATTAGACTAGTATAAAAAAGAGTGAGGTAGTCCAACAAAAGACTAAAACTATTGTGGGATATTCAGCTGTTTTGAAGGGTGAAAAGTCAGCAAAAAAGACCACATGAACCAAACATTTCAAACCAAGAGTTTGTAGGAGGAAATTTAAAAATTACATGTACACATATATATACAGCCATAGTTTCTATTTGGCTTCTATACTTAGGAAGGGATTTAAGCATTCAAAAATATTTCAGGCATGGGGATTGTAAAGATTCTGTCCTAGAAAATATTTATTAGTGGAGTAAATCTGAAACTTGCCTAGGAATTCAAGAGATTTTGGCAAGTTAGGTGAAAAATCGACATTACTACATACAGAAGAAGCTTTGCAACTTATAGAGGATATTACGGTTCAAGAAGTTGACCCCTTTTTTTGGACTGTGGAATTAGATAAACAAACATTACATATACTTAAAGTTAATTGACTTTATTGTGTTTTATAATCTACCTGCAGAAAATTTACAGTTATTGACTTAAACCCTGTTCAAGGCCTGTTAAATTGAATTTCTCTTAAAATATATGCATTGTTTCCCTCCTGAAGATAAAGTTAAATGTTTTAAGTAAGTTATCAATCCTTCTGCTTAGATTTATTCTTATAATGTTTACTTAATGCTGTTCTTTTGCTTACTTAGTAAAAATGCCCCTAGCAGTTTATGTTGGACCTCATGTCTGTTTTTGAGAAGTGCAGCTCTGCTACTTTAGAGTGGAAAAATTCAGAAAGTTGTCTTTATAAAAATGGACTTACACTTTTTTTTTTAATATTTCGTAGATCTTGCACTGATTTGTAAATATTTGCATTACATTAAGGTGCCTGTTTTTGAAATCAGTGAATATAAGACTTAAGTTTTCAGAGGAAAAAATCTGTGTTGACAGCCTATGAAAACCTTTACAGTGTTTTGCTGGCAGAGTTTGTCCATGCTTCTTTTATTTATCTTTTCTTTTACAATACAGCACCTATAATAGGTACTATAGCTAACACAGGAAAAGGAGGTTTAATGCACAGTACTTACTGTAAGTTTATGAAAAGTCGTAGAATTCTTCAACTGTTACTTTTGTCAATTGAAAGATTTGAATGGATCCTTCTTCTTTTCATACTAGAATTATATATAATTTGACAGTAAATTTCTGAGATTTCTATTTTGCTCTGCCATCTCCAAGCATGGCCTAGATTAATAGTACCTCTAATAACTTGGCCAAAGCGTTATGGAAAATTCTCCATCTGCTGCCTAGGCCTTACTGGGAGGCTGTTTTTTCTGTTTTAAGACAGGGTAGAACAGAAAAACAAGCATATAGATACATTATTTTTCAATTAGTCCTTCCTGAAAATTCAGCAGAAGGTTATGACATGTATATGTGCATGAGTTTGTGCATCTGCTAAGCCAGAAGGAGTAACTGATGTTTGTAGCTGTGTGCTAAAAGGTACATATTTAGTACTGCAGGTACCACTTTATGCATAGGTTAGTCCTATTCATACTGTAGAAGAAAAACGTACAGAAAATTTCATCAGATTATTCAAAAGAAAGTTAACATTAGAGTCATGGTTTCAAACAGGGAGGATTGCACAAGGATGGCTAATTCCGCTCTGGGGTGTAAGAGAGGCAGCTGCTAAGAAAAGATGGAAGGGAGGTGCAGAGCTGGCTGCCCCCTCTTTGGAGTAACCTGTGTTGTTCCTGCCAGGCACTTTTTCAGTCGTCTTCTCCTGATGAAGGTTTCAAGAGCTGCCGGTGAAACAAGGCTTCTCTTTTAAAAACTTTTTGCTTAACATCTATTTTGGATCTTCCTTCATGCATTTTAACCCTAAAGCATCTTGTATTATCCAACATGTAGAACAGGTACTTCCCATCCTCTCTGCAGATCTTTTAGCTTTTTTTTAAGACCATTACCCATTTGGTCTTCTTTCTTCAGACTGATCAACACTAATTTGTTCAGTCATTTTTCATTGCTTCCCAAGCTGGAGGTAGTATTCCAGCAGAGAGACCCTACCAAAGCTCAACAAATTATGCTCTTACTAAATTGAAATTCAGAACATATGGGAGGTGTTTCTCTCCTACGAACCATTTGCCCACACCCACTAAGAAGGCAACAGACTTCGATGTGATAGAAAATATGAAAGTAGATTTTTAGTACAAAAAGAGTCTGAAAGCTTGTGGTCCCAGAATAAGGAGCTGCGTGATACTTCTGTATCAGAGCATATTCTGATACCATGAAAATGTTCCTGTCCCAGGAAAGTACAAACACCAAGCTCGGAGTTTAATGAGCCTTGGGATACTGAGCCTTTCATCATGATCTGCTAGGGACTTTTGTATACTTGATACCTTGCGGTACACTCAGAGCAGTTTATCCCAAAGGAAATCAGGACAAATGCAACAGCAAAATACACTTTATGGAAAGGTTAATGTGGTAAGAGAAAGACTAACAGCCTCTGTTCAAGATACAATTTCAGACTTATTGCGTTGTACAGTTTTTAAAGAAATTCTCCATTTTCTGTTAGAAACTATGCTGTACACTGAAACTACATTATACACCTGTATTTAATATTGAGATTAAAAGATAGAAAATAAATATACTGCTGGAATAGAATCTAGAAATTTGTTAGTTTCTAACAGTAAAAAAGTATAGTGATCTGTTTTTCAGGGCATGGATCCCAATGAGGAGACAAGAAAGAGAATTGCAATTGTAAGCAGATTCTTAGGACCATTTTTGTATGAAAGGGTACTTAGGCTGAGGCCCAAATAAGCAAACATACAGTGGTCTAAGAGTTTCATTAGTCATGAACGAAAAATATATTGCTACAAATATGTCTGTTGACTTAAGTGGGGTAATTGACATGTGAAAAAAGAAGGCAGATACATGGAAAATGCTAGTTCTGTCTCATTCCAGATCCCAAAGGGTTCATATAATGAAATTATTCTGGAAAATTAAGACTGAATAACTAAATGACTAACCAGAATGTGCAATAAAACATTTAATTTCTCTTAAATTTCCTGATTCTCTCTATATTGACACTTACAGAATTCAAGTATCTCCACTCCAACTCACTTCCTTTATGTTAATGGTAGGATGCTGGTTTGTTGGTGCCTGTGCTGGAGTATACTGATTAGAATTACACCTTCCTAGTCTTTCAGAATTTTGCATCCTATCTAATATATATGTTTTCAGGGGACAGCCCTATGAATATTGTTTATTAGCTTCAGAAACTGGTGTATTTTGCTCAGAAAGATGGTGAGGGGCTCACAGTGAACAGCTGGGTATAAGGAAATTGTGTTTCAGCAAAGGCAGAAACGTTTGCTACAACTTGAATTGCATGCTGGGGGGTCAAAGGTAGCTCCCCTTTCACCAACACTAGCAAATGATGCCACTTTAGCTCTTATTTACCGTCTATTCTGAGTGTGAAGACAAATCTTGAGGTTGCTGGAAGGGTTAAAATGCTTATTGTTTGACAGGTTTAAAGCTGTCAGACCTGAGAACTCATTTTAATAGTCTCTTATTATAGTACTGTCTCCATTTACTTTTTTGGTTTCTTTCTGATTGTAACAAGCCCACAATATGTGGTGATTCAGAAAAATCTTGGACTTTATAGAACAGATGATTCTCCCTATTTAGAGAAAGATTGTCTCTTTATTGGCCAGCTATTTTCCTACTTCAGACTTTGCCAGCTACTTTCATTTCTATGACATTGGAAGGATGCAATACAATAGTATTTCAGAAATGCTAAAATTTGTGGTATTTTAAGTAAATTAACACAAAACATGCAAATAAAGTGTGCACATCCACATGTGGAGAAGAGCTTTAAGATAACATTTCTGTGTTAGAACCCAATCACTTGCCCTCTTGATTAAAATGCAGAAGGCAACCTTTTGTTTAAAATGTATCAAAGGTTGCAGATGCAGTCTTCTATGAATTCTTATCTCATGTAACTTAGGAAAAAGGTTGTGCAATCCAGTATGATTTTGCTTTCTTTAGGGCAGCTTGGAAGGAAATAGACAGAGTTCCAGGGCTAATGAGTAGGGACAGAAAGTATTTAGAAAGCCTGAGTTCAACATCTACCTCTTGATTTACATTAATATTACTGCTCATTAAAACGTTGAGTGCTTTTAAATACAATTTTAAGCTAAACTATAAAATGCTTCAATATTTTCGAAGTTACTTGCACTGTTACAGAATAATTTTGTCTGGGAATAAATTCGTAATATTAATTTAATTTGAATTACATTTCAAGAAATAAAGCAGGATATCTCGCTGGTAAAGAGGTAGTCAGTGGCATAACCAAAATCAAGGCCAGGTGTTCTGTCACAGAGTCCAGAAAACAGTCCCATAAGCCATTGCTCCTTGTTACAGACTGTACGCACATTTCTTTCTGTGTTTTGGGTTTGTTAGCTTTTCAGAAACATTGACTCTGCTGAAGGCTCTCACAGGGCTGCCTGTCCTCTCCCAGCCCAAGCTGACAGCTATCTTATACTCACTTGGGTTTTAGAGATCCATTCCAGAGGTGGCTGTGTTTTACTTGTGAAAAACCTAAAGAATGCAAAATTGCCATTTCATCAGCTCTGTCAACAGCATTGCTGCCTATTATAAAAAAAACTTGTCATCCAAGGTGAGTTTTGCAATATACTTGTCCAGAATGACCTGAAGAACAGACTTTAGGGAGAGGAGCATGTGCCCAGCACCACTCAGCTGGCTCAGGGACTGTTCTCTTTGGCTGTCATTGCACAGTTCAAGCAGATTCATGCTCGCTCTTCTCCCTGGCCCAGTAGAAACTGTTGCTTTGTCTACATTTTCCAGAACTATTTGCCACTAGCAGAACTTCAGGTGTTACCTTTCGGTATCTGACACAATGTGGTAGAACTTCACCCTGCAACTTCCTTCAGAAAAACATTACCCATTATTACAGTGGGTCCTGAATTGGAGAGGAAATTAAACATTGTTTTATCAGCAGTTTTATCAGTCTGCCTAAAGTTCTGGGTGCTAGGTTACCACTTTGATTGACTCTCTCTGGGATTGGACATGCAGCATACTGTCTGTTTAACATGTATCAATTTAGTTGTCTTGTCCAGGAATTCTGTTCTTAGATCTATTCGTTTACTAAAGCATAAAGCACATGTAACTGCAGCAGAAAGTCCAGGTTGTGATAGGACTGCCACTGGGACTTGAAACTTGGGGAAATGTGATTTCACTACTCCAGTGCTTACATTTCTGCATTGCTAAGATATAAAAACATCATAAAAGAGCCAGTCAGAACTGGTATTATTTTTCACTGACTCAATTTATTTTTTGTGTTATTTAGATGTTTCTTTTATTCTGGATAGGTTATAACTTTTCATAATTCAGTACCATAACAACTGATTTGCCCATGCTGAAAGGTGTTCGGTTTTGTTCTGGCTTCACCATTTTCCCATAAAATGGAAAACATACCTTACACATGATCTGTCTGCCAATATGCAAATGATTATCCTCTTAGTTAAGGATATCAGCATCTGTCAGCAAAATCATGGTTTTTTAAATGTTGTTTCCCCCCCTTACAGCGATTGGCACATTCAATGAGAGCATTATTCAATGTTTCCTTCTTTGTGGTTTTGTCTCTTTTCTGTGATTTCACCCAGAGACTCCAGCGCTCCATTCTGCCGCATTGTACTCTCCAAAGTCTACCCTTGGCGCATGTACCTGTCATGAATTTGAACAATAGTTTCCCAGCAGCTGCGGATGCATTCTGGGCTCGCGCAGTTCTGACCCCAACCCAGCAATATAACAACTTCTGTGTTCTGCTTGCCAAAAGCAGCGCTCTTTAATTTTATACGCTTACATTCTGTACGTTCAGTAGAGTTGAGAAATTGTTACCAGCTGCTATTCCAATTAGATCCAATACCTAAAGCAAGATTGTAGCACTGAATTCCAAGCTGGTAAAGTAGAGGAAGTGTGTATTGAAGGGACAAAAATACAGTGTTCAGTTTTTTTTTCCATCTCCATTTGCTGCTGTTACTCCTCTGCATTATCTCTACTCTTCTCTTTCTCTCTTACTCTAAACCATAAATTGTAATAATTTTAAGAACCAGAAATCAGATCCTACGCTGTTTTAAACCCCATATGTGAAAACTACTGGCTCCTGTTTCTCTAGGATACATACTTTTACATTTAATGCTATCACTCACAGTTAATCTTTTGACTTTAGAAGTTCTGGGTGCAGTTTGTGAGAGTTGATCAGCAAAGTTGATTTCCTGCATAATATACATATGTGTCATCAGATATGTTTTCTAACTTTAATAAAATTTTATCCCCTCAAAATACCCAACTATTTTGGTAATTTTCAAGATCATTTAGAAGAACAATATCGACTCCCTTTTTTACTGTGTGGCCTAGTCAGTGACCATTATAACAAATGTGGCAGTTTGCAGGAAAAGGACAAAAAAAACCCTTAGATGGTGCCTTATATTTTGTGTCATACGAAATGGGGTACTAGTGTTTCTGAAAAACCAAAAATGGTCATTATTTTGGTGTTGGGAAGTGACTCTTTAGGGGAGCTGACATTGTTGAAGCTTAAAGTTGGCTTGGTACATAATTGTTGTGTTTAGACTGCAAATTGTATCCAGTGTGAAGGAGCTTTGGAAGGATGATAAGAAAGGATGTCTTTTTTTTTTTTTTTTTTTTTTTTTTTTTTTTTTTTTTTTTTTTTTTTTTTTTTTTTTTTTTTTTTTTTTTTTTTTTTTTTTTTTTTTTTTTTTTTTTTTTTTTTTTTTTTTTTTTTTTTTTTTTTTTTTTTTTTTTTTTTTTTTTTTTTTTTTTTTTTTTTTTTTAATGAGTACCTTAAATCTTTAAGGACCTCAAATAGTCCAAGAACTGAGTGAAAATGAAATAATAATGGTTTGGAATTTTTCAAAAGAAGAGTTTTTGAAACTGTTTCTAAAGAAGATAAAGCAAGATTTGATCATGACAACTACTGTAATCCATTTGCTACTGTATTTTCTGAAATGAGGCTTTCTGATTACCTTGAGGACTATGGGACTTTGGTGCTTGAAAACAAAAAGCTTTGTTGGGATCTACAGGAACTTGGTGCTTGAAATAAAAATAATTGGTTTTTTATCTTTAAGCAGAACATGAAGATATTATTATTTCCAAAATGGATGTAATGTTATGTACAGCTCAGATTTTTGCAGTTGTTTTCAGTGTTTAAACACAGAACACCCACTCAAACATTTATGGCTCTGATCCATCCACGATTTATTTATGTACTCATTTTGGTTTTGTATGACTAACCCCATTACTTTGCATGATTCTATGCACAGAAAATATTATTGTTACTGGCAAGGCATGTCCACATGCAGATTTAGCTGCATGACTTTAGCTGTTTAAAGTAAGAAATGGTTGCTCTGTCTTCTCTGGTTCATGGAATGACATCTTACTTGCTGGCTGTTAATAACTCCTTTTGTTTAACACTGTATCAAAAATATTTTCTAAATAAATATTTTTTTTGGCAATTAGATGAAAAGTTAAAATATAGTTTTCATCATAATGGATTTCTCCTTGTTAAGGTTCTTTTCTTATTCTCAGAGCTCAGGAACAATCATAGTTTTGACTTCTACAGTATTGCCAAAACACAACACTTCATAGGCCTTATCAAAGTTTCAGAAATTCCCTGTGTCCATATTTACAGAAAAGAGAGTTTGGGTCTACGTTATGAAATGCTATAAACCAGCTTATTTACATCAATTGGGAATGTCATCCTTACTTTTGTAGGTTTCCAGTAAAGATGACAGTCTTTGAAAGTCACAAGATATGGTAGAGATTTGTGTGATAAACTGTTATAATAAATATAACATATTTTCTTTTTCATATATTCCTATAGATACTCTGTTCTGAGAGGAATTTCTTGAACTTATCAAGATTATAGGCAAAATGACTTTTAGCAGGGCTCTAGCTTAGCAACTAGATGGAGAGCCTCACTTTGTATTTTGTTTTTAACAACTATATGACTACACATCTGTGTCAGATAATGACAAAGGAAATCCTCAAACTGATTCTCCTCTGATTTGTAGCCATGTTACCTTGTGAGTAACTCCACTGACCTGATCTTAATGCTTGTGTGTGCAAGAGAGGAGTCAGGGTACAAAAACATCTGTGTTGTCAAGAAATTTGCAATATGTCAACTATTAGTGGGGATAGGGAAGGAATATCTGCTGTAATGGTCTGAAAATGCTTCTGTTAACAAATATTCCTATGGTCTTTATCTTGGGACTACCCTGAATTGGCTAGTCTCCCTTGCAGTGGAGTAAAATTGCTGCTTACCACCTGCTACCAAAAATCTTAATGGTTGCATATTTCTATATAGACGTATAGCTGTCAAAAAGTGAAAGCTGTTGCTGTTCTGGAACCCACATTTACAAGGTACTGTGTACAACCATAGGGACATATAGGTTTACATAAATATTTGTTTCTCCAGTGCACATCATGTTTTATCCTTATCAGTTCAAACACAAAAAAGACATACCCAAGCATCAGAGTCCTCCTGAGAGGGGAATTGGCCACACTGAAGGTGTTTGTCACTTCTTTCTGGGTTGCTGATATATTCTGTAGTGACTGTACATTCTTTACTCTGGTTATATGGTACATAAAATATCAAGAAAAATGTATTATGGGCCAGGGTATAGAACTGGTGAGCTAAAACATGTAATCCAATTACAGACAATTCAGATATTTGTAGATGTATCCTTTAATGAAGCTGCCTGTTTTTCTAGAATTCCTTTTTAATGCTTTTCTTTGATCACATGGAATCATAAGAACCAAAGCAGAACACCAGGGTGCTCTGGAATTCTTTTGACATATGTGTCTTTTTTTCTGTTTTAATTTTCAAGTGAAATTACTTACAATGGACTAAAAGGAATGATATGAGGAATAGGGTCCAGTTTTATGTATATTTCTTTCTTACATTTGTGTGTTGTCAAACTGAGACATTCGGGGTGGGGGGGGAGTGGGGGGTGGAATTCAAAACCAACATGTGGACATCTTGATTTGAAATTTTCTGGCCGGAACTATTTTAGAAGGTCATTAGGTTGTTATCATGGATTGCCAAACCGTTTCTCATCTTCATAACTAAGCCATTTAATTCCAATTGTAAAACAGTAACCAGAAATTAAGGAAACTAAATGTTTTGCATGAGTCTTGAAGTTCATTTACTGCCTGTCCTCGTCTGGTTTGCTGTAGGCAATATTCCTATTTCTACTCTCCTATGAGAGAACACAAGACCTGTGATAACCTTCAGTGTGGCTAGAAAGGAAAGTGAAATGAGGTTACTTGCCAGCCTCACTGTTGTTCGTTTGCTACTGTCTGTGTTTCCTGTCAAATCCTCTGTGTCATGCAGATATTTGTCCAGGATGTGATTTTCTATAAGAGTAACTAAGTCTTTGCTGTCTTCAATAGCTCATAATTTATCATTGTCAAAAATATGCAAGTGTTTCTTTTTGTTAGATGGATGAGAACAGAATATAAATGCAAGTGTGTGAGTGACACTTTCAGCACTGATGTCTATGGTGGCAATCAATCACAAGTGGTTCAGCAAAGCAAGGTTAGTGAAACGGTGTGCTGCAAACCCAGAAATATTGCAGTAGGTTGGAAAAACAGGGACTTTTATTAGTGTTATTACGCTGTGGTTCTCAAAGAGTATACTGCTTGCCTTACATACTCTATGATTGGAATGATTCTGGGAGTGTGCCTTCGCTATTTCAGGCACATGTACAACACAGGAGTTAAAAGAGATATATCCATTTACTGGACAGGCTAAGTTTTGAAATTGATAAAATGTAAGAAAAAGGATTTGTAAAATAGTTCCCAATTGGTAGCAGGCTGCTTTCAAGGGTGAATGTAAGGGGACTACTTTCCCAATAGCCACAAAATGGAAAAAGAGTAGGGATTTTTTTTTCCCTGAAGGTTTTCTATTTTTTCTTGTTCTGAATCTTTATATATTTAGACAAAGGCATGTAACTCATCTTCTAAATACCACTGGGTCTCTGTGGCTTCACGAAGGAATGTAATTGCAAGAGACAAAGAGGTATATTTTTAAGCTGGTCACAGTCTGTCAGCTTTTCAGTCCAAAATCATCCCCCCTCCTTCATAACTAGGAGAGGTGTGACCTGCCTTCTGATTGCAAGGTGGCCAGACCAGCTGACATGTAACTCTGCATTGCTTCACAAGCAATGGGGAAGACTAGCATGTGCTTGCAGGAAGGTCACACGACTGGAACTAAACCAGTAAATTTCTGTGTAAACAGAATTGGTGTATCTTGCACGCTAATAATGGAGGGGAGGAGAATTGTTCACTAGCAAGCTGTAGGGAGCATAAACCAGAAGCCTGGGTGCGTAGGAGTTGCGCTGTAAAGGGAGCAAAGGACTTCCATGTCTTTCGTAAGCTTGTGATGTGCACAGTGATGACACAGCCACCGTGCTGACTTCAAGGGCATTACCAACCTACCTGCAGTATTTAAGGATAGTTTTACTCTATGTTAATGTGAAAAAATAAACCTTAACCTTCATATAAAAAGGTGAAGATGAGTATATCCTTGCACATCCACTATGGTTTTCCTGCTCTGAAAGGAAAATACAATATATGTGTGCAGTCATTAAACAATTACTGAGTCAAATAATGTATTTCCCAGGAGTGCACGTAACAAAGGGTGCTCGTAAAACCGAGCATTGTTGCAGAAAACAGCCCTTGCTTATAAGCAAACAGTACTCTATCTTACAGTAGGAAGCAAGAATTAAGTTCTGTCTAAGAATATGACCTGCTGCAAATGACAGGAGATCTGAGTGTTTTTCACAATATGGCATTGTGCAAAGGAGACCAAAATGTCCAGACTGTCCACTTTGTGTCAGAATTTGTTTCATGTGACATGTTAAAGAGTCCTGTTTCTCACCGCTTTTGAGACTGACAAATTTGATGCAGCACTGTGTTTCTTTGTGTGAATCAGGCACCCTGGGCTGATGTTCTCTTTTCCATGAAGTCAGTATCTCAATGACCTTGTCCCTCACTGCTCTGTGGTATGTTGTACAGCACTATGGAACCAGAAGCCATGCAAGGGCGGTTACCATGACATGTTAGCTCAGATGTGATGCTTTTTCCACACACTCACATAATCTCTGGTCTTCTTCATTTTCTTCACACCCTCCATGATTCAATAATGAGTTGTTCTCAGGCAGTAGGTGAGCCCCTTCATATTATCTGCATTTCTTTCCGGTTCAAGGAGGAGAATGTCAGAAAGTTTCTAAGAAGGACTGGATCTGACCAGTTCAGCTTGACTTTCATTCTGTAAGTGGAGTTAGAATCTTCTGCAGTGAGATATTTGTTGAATGTAAGATAATTATTGTCACTGAGTATGTTCTCAGCAAAGCTAATTCTTCATTGAGAATAAAAAAGATGCCATTTGAATTTCCAGTATTGAGAACAGTTTATTAGATTTCTCTTGCTAACAGTGTCTTTGACTTTGCTTTATACTGCATACTCTATTTTGAAAGAATGCTAACTTTTTCATCTGAAAAAGAGATATATCTTGAAACAGTCTATGTAGACCATCAATGTAAAAATCAGCAAGGAAAGTCCATTAGTTTACAAAATAACTGCAACATAGGAGCCAAGTCCTATAATGAGATAATGCATCTGCAAGGCTTTACTCGGTTTGAGAAGTACATTTATATTAGTTTGGGTTTAGTCCTTTATGAAGCTGTTGTGAGTCAGTGGGCTCATGGTATAGCATGAAGCCAGAGCGAGACTGGCAAACAAGGAGCAGTAATAAGGTAGATAAATATGTATGATACTGGTATTTGCTATTCACAAAATTTACAGTGCTGTTTCATTTACATGAAAGTTATGACTATCTAGAATAAGTGCATTTAAAATACCTCACTTTCTAATGACTGTCACTGTGATGAACATTTAGCTTTCAAAGTGCTAGTCTAGTGGCTTCATAGCTAAGATTTACTTTTGCATAGAGGACAAAAATATTCTTCATTGCTGTGAAGGACAGACCAAGTCATTGACAAGAAAGAAGGCTCTGATGAGATCCTGCCTGCCATCCATGCCAAAAACACAGTGGGCATAAATTGTATGTTAAGAAATATCTCTGGGAAGTAATCTGCAGATGTTATTGAAGGAACAGGAGACTTACATTTTGCTTTAACAAATATCAAGATGGTCACCATCCATTTAGCATAGCAAATTCAAGTACACGTGACTTTTCACCATTATTTTCCTATATATGAACAATGATGGAGTACAGATAAGTGTCAAGTATATAGGCTTAATTCTGTTGTCAGTTGAATGGTATAAAACAGAGACTACAGTGAATAAGAAAACACCTGAATTGTATTTGTTTTCCTCTTTACAAATTGCATGTCAAGGTATTTTAAAAAAATGAATAATTCACTTTTTTCAAGACATAATACTCTAATATTACATTTTCCATGTAGGTCGCTTGCATATGAGTCATGGTTTACATTTGCTGTTGATGCGGTTCTGTAGAAAGATGTGTGATGTTTATAGTGTCCACTGATTAATATGAAATAGAAAAATGGAGGCTGACATTATCAGGGAACACCCACACTATAGTATTAGGAAAATTAGCTGGGAGGTTCCCCAGAACACAAGCCAGATACATCGTGTGGCGGCACTGGAAGTAAAATGACAAACAAAACATTCTCTGGAAGAATTCACATTAGAGCATACATTTAATCAACTGTTGGATAAAACTAATGATGGGATGTAGTATAATAAGGTACAAAGGGTATTCATGTATCCTGAGGGAGTGTTTCTGCATTTTGGGACTGTCATCCCCAAATGCTGCCAGGTGTAATGGAATATAAAGAATTGGCTCAGAGTACTTTGGAAACACAGATGAAGCCTCAAACAGAAGCATACTTGCTAACAGTTTCATCCTTGCCACAGGCATCATGGAGTCTTCCTTCTCGATTACATTACAGATATAGAGATATGTCTGTGTTTCTTAGCTTGTCTGTCCTGGCCAAGGGCTAGCTATTGACTCCCTGCTTCACTCAGTGGTGTAGGAGCATGGATAAAGAGGACAGAAGTAGTAAACCAGCAGATGTACTACTTTGCAAGTGATCATCAAGTGAAACAATGTTGTGGTACAGGAGTTCTGGAGATATATATGTACTAACCCTTTGTTAACGTGAGGATATCTGGATTATTGCGTTACAAATATTATAAATGGGAGAGCAAATCCACTGGTAGCTATGGCAATTTTTAATATAAATTGGCATAGCTGGGATAGTTATAACACCTTTTGAAGAAGGGCTTTATTCTTGGCTCAGAAAATCACCACACTAAGTATCCCTCAACACCAGTCAAAAACATTTTCTAGTCAACATGGGCATGAGACAAACTACATTTCTCGTAAGGATGATGATATCTAGTCCTCAATTTCTTATGCTACTGTTGTCTTTCCCAGTATTATAGGACATGTTTTGTAATCCAGATACTTTCAGATAGTGTATATTTTAGACTAGAGTATGCATTTATTCACAACAAAAAATAATCAGTGAAGTACATATGTAAACTAAGTAATAGTGCAAAAATTTCTCATTTTACCTCCTTGCTTAATAAACTCAATATAGAGCATATAACTTTATTTCTGCTCTGTTTTTACTTTCGTTGTATGTAAGCTTTTACTACCTTACCAGGCTATGATTTTTTACCTTTTCGTAAGTTCAGTACCAGAAAGACTAGAAAAAGGACCTGGCTGTATTTAATATTAAAAGTGATTGATACACCTGTTTCCAGCTCACCTGGATCTCAGTGATCTGCAGAGTGATGTTAGCTCCTGCCTTGACTACAGTGACAAGAAGTCATTCTAGTGCAATGCTTTAAAAGAATGCTAATGGTATTAGTTCAAGTGGCATTTAGCCCAACTCCACACATGTTTTGCTTTAGGTGTGTGCAAAGAATGAGGATTGGGACAATCTGATGCACTGTCACTTTAGTAGTCTCTAATAGCACTCAAGGTGTGAGGAGTTGTTGAGGCAAGAAACAAAGTACCTATAGAGCATTTTTTTGTACAGTATTTGACAGGTGAGAAAGGAGAAATTACAGTCAGCTT
This sequence comes from Eurypyga helias, assembly GCF_000690775.1. Classification (NCBI taxonomy): domain Eukaryota; kingdom Metazoa; phylum Chordata; class Aves; order Eurypygiformes; family Eurypygidae; genus Eurypyga; species Eurypyga helias. The sequence continues at coordinate 39,120 of NW_010234446.1, forward strand.
GATCAGATGGTCCTTAGACCTGTTTCATTTTTTTTAAGTACTTGAAAAATACTTTTTACCTCATCCCCTTAAAGATGTCAGAAAGATGCCAGTGGGAAGTCCAAAGGTCCTTGCACCAAAATCCCATGGAAATTATATTTTACCTGTTTGAATAATCAGCCAGGTGTCTGCTGGTTTGAAAATCTGGCCCTTGACATAAGACATCAAACTATGTTTGGAAAAGGAATCGAAATCCATCTGACAAGAGGATGCATCATTGGCACAATTATAAATAACACTTAAAAATTAGCATTATATCATCACTGCAAACATTCAGATCTGAGTGATTCTAAATTTGTGTGAATGCTTACTAAATGGCTGTGAAAACATTTGTTTTCTATATGGCATTAAAAATCATGTTATAAAGGGTAGATTTACATGGTTGTTATAATCAAACTTTTTACCTTGTTTGGCTCATATTTATTTGCTTCAAAGAGGCTCTAATTTCAGTCCTGAGGATAAATTATTTCAGCCAAACAGCAGCTCTGCCTGTTGAGAATAGAAATGGTTCACTTCTGAACTTTTTAGAGACAATCTTTAGAAGTTCTTTTAGATCTACAGAATGGGAGAATAATATCTAAAAGGATTTCTAGAAGAAGTATTAGAAATAAATCAACAAACATTTACTTCAGGGGTTCTGTTTTAGAAAAAAAAACCCAAACAATAAAAGAAACGTTTACAATCTGACTATTTAGTGAAAGTGTGAAATGCGACACACCCAATTTTGCTTCATCCAGAAGGCTCTTAAAGCTCACAGCTGGTGCCTGAACACTGGGAGCAAAGCAACTGTGTTCAGTCATCCTGAATTTTGGAAATCATTCCCTATTTTTACTTCTAAATATCTCCTGCACTGATTCCATTTTGGTTTCAACTGCTGATTCAATTAGCATTATAACAAGTATTTTAAAATGAATAAAAAGGTATGTGGTGGTTACAATGTAAATTGCCCATGGAATTCATTGCTGTGCAGTATGACTGAGGCCAAGCTTATTGAAAGTTTTATAAAAGAAATGGGAGTTTCCATGTAAAAAGGGACTTTTCAGAGTTGCAGCTACAATTTAACAAAAAACCACCCAAAACCCCAAGCAAATGCAAAGCCACAAACAGGTAGAGTGATAGGAACTACTGATTCTCCAAGGAATAAGAATTTCTTGCCCTTTTCTTTGAAGCAACTGAGGAGTGGGTGACTGTCTCTGACGGAATAGCTCACTGAAGCACGTGTTGATTTTAATTGAGTATAATGGACATAATGCCCTTAAGAATTTTAGCCATGAAATACTGACAGTGCTAGGGATAAGGTACTGAGTCAAAATAAAAAAAAAAAAAAGAATTTCTAAATGCTAACTCAAAATCTGTTTCTGAATATTGAGTTTGGCCTAGAAAAGGGCAAGAATTGCATCAGACAAAGCAAAGGTTTGACGTTGTGGTCTAGACTCCAGCACTGAAACAGAAGTTCTGGAGCTAAGTAGTATTGATTGATGCTCAGGCTCCTGGGCTCAGAGTAGTCTGAAGAGGAGTTAGAGCATGATCTGAGAGCATATAGGAGAAGAAATCAGCTGGATTTCTTGAAGCTTTGTGTCTAGATAAAGATTTGAATCAAATGCAGTGATTCAGGAAATGTTCAGGTGGAGTTAGACACTCAGTTTATAAAAGCTGCATTTTTATCTTAATGTACAGTATTTTCCTTCTTTACTGTTGTTAAAACACTCCCTGGCTTATCTGCCTTTCTATGGCTTTTGGTTTTGGTCTTTCTAATCACCTTGTAGCAATGCAGGTATTTTGTTGTTAAAAAGCTGAATAGGTTGATTCTGTTCTTTCTTCTAGAGGAACTTTGAGTAGTGCAGTTGGTGATGTGGGGTAGATTTCTTTTTTCTCTTTCAGTTTGGAAAGGATTGTCGTCTTTCCAGCCACACTGTTAACACAGAGCTCAGTTCAATCACTCTAAGCAGGGAGCATGTTGTTCAGTTTGAGGACATGTTATACCCTGATAGATAAATCTAATGCAGAGCATTAATGTGCCCCGAGCTTGGTAGTACACATCTTCAAGAAACTGCCAATTTTGCTTCTGGGTACGGTGAATAGGTAGAAACCGAAAGTCATAGAATTATTTCAATTTGCTTTGTTCTTAGGAAGTTATTGTAATTCCCTAAGGGAGAGCTATGTTCTGTTATCTTGAAAACTAAAAGCATTATTAAAGCCTTAGTGTCCTTAAAATAAGTAAAAGTTTGAAAGTGTAGTTCCAAGTTAAAGACTGGCAAATGCATACGGTTACATAAATACCACAATGGTGGATATCATGCTGTGAACCTCAAGGCTAAAAATCATGATTGCCTTAAAAACTATGAAATAAAAAAATAATATCACCTTTGGGCTTTTAAATTTTTTCCTATAATTTTCTAATCCTTAATACTGCACACTGTTCACGTGTTCGGGCTTTTCTCCACAATCACAAGGGCTAGAAATACCCATTTTTCTCTCAATGCACTCCAGAAGCAAAGTACAAGGTCTTTGCTGAAGAACTTTATGTAAGCTTAGCCCAAGCCACATGTGTTTCATAACACAAGTTTAAAAAAAAAAAAAAAAAGCAGGGTAGAAGTTCTTTTGCAGGAGAAATGTATGTCCGAAGTGTTAAGCAGGGTTTTGTTTAGGATTCCTATTAAACCTGAGTCACTTAACAGATACCTTACACATTTCTTTGACAATATAGTTTGAATTGAGCAGTTTTGACTAATTGTACAGACATTCACTGTGGAAAAACTAAAAAAAACCTATAAATCCTAAATTAAGTTAAACACATACTGAAGTATCAATCAATGCATATCATACTATGCTGTATGCCAATGATTCTGTGACTTCATTCAAGTTAATGCTGTGTCTACTCTTGTCTCAGTTGATTGAATGATGTGCTTTGCATCATGGCATATATGTAGCTCTTGCCAGTTTTGATTCTTTGTGATACACAGACAAGACAGGAGAGCGACAACTGAACACAGGGCATAGATGTTGTGTTCTAATCCTTGCTTAAGGAAGAAGAAAGAACAACCACCAACATATGACTGCTTAGACATAACAGGATTTCACAAGAAGGGAAGGGGAACAGCAGGGATACAAATTATATGATTTTTTTCCACAAGATGAACAGGTCAGTCAAATTATGAGTAACACACAGACACAAAGAATCATCTCCTGACTTGTAAGCCACCAAATTAATCTTTTGCTAGGGGGAATATGGAGTGTTCATGCTGAAGCATGACGATACGATCTACAGGTACAGTTCAAGAGATAGGATAATACATCACTCTTTAAGTTTCAGCTTCACAAGAAGCTGGTGCTATTTAATTACTACAGTCAGTGGCTAAATTAGTAGAAGCTCCAATTCATTCTGCCTTATGTATAGGTACTGAATCGGGGTCTGAACTTGGGAAAGCCTTCAAATTACTTATGCCTCAATTTTTCCTGTGTTAAACAGGTAAAATACAATATACGATTTTGAGGGAAAAAAAAAAAAAAGATAATGAATCAGATCACTTACTTAGAGTAGGTTGAAAATATCCGGTAGTCTGTGATGGGAATGTTCTTGCCCTATAGCCAGTCATAGTTACACTGTGGGTTATACATCGCTCTCCCGCATACCCAGTATTCTGTGTCAAAAGATACCTGTGAATTCTCACATCAGATAAACAAACCAACCAGAATTCTATACAGATGCTACAAGTAGACAGTGACTTTCTCTAATAAGAATTACAATATATTAAATGAGTTATATATATTCTTGTGTTTAAACTTGCACCTAAACTTGCACACACATAGGTGTGTGTCTGCATTTATCTATATTGAATTTATATACGTATATATATATGCCCAGCTCTAAAAAGGTATCAAGATGAATATTTTCCCTGTGATTGTAAGAAATACTTGGGATCCAAATTCTAAATTTAAAGGTAATGATATCCTAGCTGATGTCAAAGCAGCCTGAAACACCAGATCATAAAAACTGAGGTCATGCACATATTAATACAGCACTAAAAATCAAATCAAAATTATAATTGTCATTGGTGTTTTGAAGAGTTACAGAACTTTACATTGTAAGGATTGTCCTCTGGATGTCCCAGTAACACAGATTTTGGCATAAATAAGAGAAGGAAATACCTGTTAATGTGTGTCTTGTCTCATGTGAAATACATTTGTTTGTATTTGGAGTGGCAATATTAATAACAAATATCATACTATCCCCTGGCATCCTTCCAAGCATGTAATTATCAGCAGAGTCAATGATGGAGAGGTATGTTGGGTTATGCCTCACTGGGCTAAAATACTACAACATTTTGTTGCACTACACCATGCAAGAAAAACAATGTGAAGAAGTACGATACTTCCAAGTCTACAGTATGCTTAATGAAAATAATAGCACATGTAGTATGTTTTGATGGCTGGAAAATGTGTATCCTTCCTTAAAAATCAACCTCACTGAAATGCTCTAAAATGTGCTTGTCCGTATTTGATTAACTGGACACACATTAGCATACAAGAAACCTCTCCTTGATTTTTCACTTGGAAACCGCTTATCATTGGCTCAGTACTAACCATCCAGTGGTCGTGTTTAGATTTCTGCGTCTGTGAAATCTGCATGTGCTAGTTGACAGTTTGTGTAAAGAACTAGACCCTCATTTGTTACAAATCAGTGTAAATGATGGGGATAGGATACTGTCTTCATCTGTGTTGGTGACCTGACTAAGTGCATTCATGATACATAGGCTGTTTATGTGAGAGACTCATTTCACACTCCCTTTTATCAGTTGTAGGGATAGGAAAGTATTTTGGTGGAGGTGTGGTGAGGTGAGGGTATGTTGGGAACCTGTAACCATTGCAAGAAGTTACGTCACCACAGTCACAATCTCCACCAGTCCTACATAGTCGCAGCCCTATCCACCTATTCAGGTGGTGTCTATAATTAAAACTGGTTTTAGGATATAGTATGAATAAGTGAATTTCTGAAGCCTGTTTGTTTTAAAGTATTTTGGTGGAGGTGTGGTGAGGTGAGGGTATGTTGGGAACCTGTAACCATTGCAAGAAGTTACGTCACCACAGTCACAATCTCCACCAGTCCTACATAGTCGCAGCCCTATCCACCTATTCAGGTGGTGTCTATAATTAAAACTGGTTTTAGGATATAGTATGAATAAGTGAATTTCTGAAGCCTGTTTGTTTTAGCCATTTTCCACTAATGACATAAATTAATATTGAATAAAATGCTGTTATTTCAAGTATAACAGACTGTTACCATCTTCCCTTTGGGTAAAATACCAATGCAGGTGTTAACTCTCATACATTGAATAGATTTATTGTGGTGGGCACTCATTTATGCAGTCAAAACAGTAATCTCAGAGTCTGAATTGCTAAATAGATGTCCAGATCATGTGACGTTGGGAATCAGCTATGAGGACCAGTAGCTATAGGTAGTAACTCACATGATAGATTTCTGTGCTTTTATGGAGTTCATGCCAATACTCCAACCTCTTGCTTTCAAGAGCAGCAGTTTCTATGTCAGATGTTTTCTTTAAGAAGAATTCAAAAGCAATAAGTAGGCATTTCTGTAGCTCCAGACTCTAAACCTAAGGCAGAGAATATAGCACAAAAGAAAGTAAAAACATTGTGCAAATAAGAGGAAAAAACCAGGAGTCAGGGTTGCATAGAATTTTAGTATTATTTATAATTATTATGGTTACTTCACTGCTGAATTGCTAGTACCTGCACTTCTCTAAGTCCTTTCCCTCTGTACTAAAAGGGACATGCTAAAAATTCATAATGTAATCAGCCAGTTATGTTTATATAGCAGTATTCTTGCAAACATCTCAGAGCGCTTTACAGTCATTAAAATCAAATTAAAATACTATCTCAATAAATGAAAGAATGTGCATAGTAATTCTCATTTGAATTTTAACCCAGTCTAAGTACTGACTTCTTTCTGGAAAATTTTAATAAAGAAAGTAACTTCATGACAATATATTTTCTCTTTGAACTGTTCTGCAAAGAGCAGAATCCTTAGGCTGGGTTCTGCACCAACACTCACAAGTAGCTGCATCATATCACTGCAGTCAGTAGAGCTACTCAGGTACTTCAAGTTATGTTTAAATCTAACTCATGTCTCAGGTGGGTTTTACTACCGCTAAGATGCTCTTGAAATAATGATGAGAGCAAAATCTAAATTGTTTATCCACTATGTGCAGAAAAACTTTATTAATGATTGCTTACTGTATATTGCATATGCTAATGAACCATCTCCAAGGTTGTGGGTTTTTTTTTTTTTCCCCTCTTCTCTCGGTCCTAAGGCATTTGGTGTATTTGTTGCCTGGCAATAGCAAATCACATCAGAACCATGGATCCCCTTATTTTCTTTGATCCGTTATCTCTGCTGACACACAGAATGTGCAGTAGTACCCACCTTGGAGAACTCAGATGAATCCATTAGTCCAGCTGGTGATGGTCCATGTGGTCATCTTCTTTTTAGTGTAATCTCTCATCCATTGATATTTGTAAATAATGTTGGCCGACAGTCTGCTGCTTATTTGTTGATGACAGCATATGGAAACTAGAAAGCAACAGCTAGTAGCTTCCAATTTTCATCAGTAAAACCATCAATCATTTTGCAAAATACTCTTTCCATAGTTCCTTAATTGTTCTGCAAGCAAGCAGATGACATTTGGCTTCACTTGGCTGCAATTAGGATGCCTTCATGTTCTCTAAGCTGTGCTCCTTTATTTACTATTTACATTATGTATTAGATTATTAACATGCATTCATCCATGACCTCTGCTAGGCTGACAGGGTTTTTTCCCCTCCATTTCTCCAAAACTCTATATTAAAACAGGTTTTGAGCAGGAATCAATCGAACAAGGAATGTATTTTTCAGTGCATCTCCCTTGACACCCATGGGTGAAAAAAATATGCAAAGCAGTGATTATGTCTGCTCACTTAATTTTATGTTATTTCTTGATATTCCTTGAGAAGATTCACACTACCGATTTAAAAAAAAATATTGGAGGAGTTATGAGATTAACTGTTTTTAGTGCATTTTGTTTTCAACTCCAAGGTCTGTTCCTTTCACTATAAGCACCTCCTCAGTCACAGTTTTAATGAAACAAAACCAAAACCCAGTAACTAAAAAATTAGTAAAAAAAACTATGAAAAAATATTAGTAAAAAAAAAAAAAAGTAAAAAAAAAAGTAAAAAAAAGTTATTAGGTAAAAAAAACCAACTATGAGCTGAAATTAGAAATGCATTATCAGTATTTTCAACAAAGGAATGAAATTACAGATTCAACATGAATCAATCATCTGAGTAGAAACTGATAGTATTCTGAGAATAAATAACACTGCTCTGTGGTTTATTGCTCTGTGGTTTAGTTTTATGGCAAAGATTCTTCTGGAGCTCTCCTTACAGAAACACCATCTGGGGTTTAATTGGGATCCTTCTCAGCCATGAAGTGGAGTTGGGTGAATTGAGGTTCTCAAGAATTACAGGGTTTTGGCTAGGAAACTCTTAACAGTGGGGGAGGGAAGAGTGAAACACTCCTTTAGGGCCCACTGGCAATGTCAAACAATATTTTCAGACTATAGGTGATTAGAGCTAATACTTTGTAATTAATGATGGGTAATGTAGTTCCCTGGGGGAGTCATATCAGTAATTGATATGTAGTGCCTGTACTGAGCTTCTTCCCTGTATTCCATATTCATGTTTCAGAAGCACATTTACTATTGTGATATGATTTCCTCTGTAATTGCCTCACAGTCAACAGTCTGCAGGTAAGGAATAAAATGTCCTGCTCCTGACATAGCCATTTTCATGAGTTTTGAAATGGTTTTCCTTTTGATTGAACTAGGGGATATGCTAAACTTAAGAAGAAGTGATACTTGGCAGTTTTCAGAACAATTTTTAGGATGACTACAATATATTCAAGGCTAAAATACAGTATCTTAGCTGTTCTCCATCAAAGCAGAACTTGATTGTACAGAAATTTCTGGTGGTACTATCTAACAACCTATTATGATGATGATGAAGAAAGGGAAAATAAACATCTTGCATCATTCCAGCTGACTACATCCAGTAGATACCTACAAGATGCTGAATTTAAATGAAGGCTGTTTTTTTGGCTACTCACATTAACAAAAAGGAACCCACCACTATTGAATGCTGTCATGAGATTGCAAATTACTAGAAGAATTATACTGTGCAACACTTCATCCATTTTCTGGTAGAGAATTGAGCACTTTTAACAATGCTTGCCATTGTAAGACTCTGAAAAGCTTGACAATGTTGCTCAAATCCAGAAATAGTTTTGCATTTCTTGTTATAGATGAACTGTCACCATATGTACAGAACCTGTACTGACGACCATGCTCAACCACAAAACAACAAAAATACAAGAAGCATTTTAAAACCACTGTGTAGGTGGCTGGGGAGACTAGATGACTAATAATCATTGAAACTAATTGTAAGGTGTCTATAGTGCCACTCTATAGAAGATGATCTTTAAATTTAAAATATTGCTTTTTTGGGACTGTTATGAGCACCTAAATCTAGACTGAACATATGCTTAGCTTTAAGAGCGTCAACTAATTAATGTGAAGGGAGCTGATTAGATGCCTAAAAATAAACAGATGCTTTCATATGCTGGTGAATCCAGACTTGCTTTATTTTCATGTAACCTGAAAGAAACCACAGGACTGAAAATATTCAGAACAGCACAATGAATTTCTAGTTTACATGCTTAGAACCTTAGTCTCACTTGCTTTCACTGGGACTGCAGCTCCAAAGTCACTTACTGATGCATTTATATGCCATTAGGCAGACTAATAGTAATCAAATTGTTTTTGTATAAATTTCTCTGTGTGTTAGCATCAGGATACTATTGATAGTTTCAGAACATATATATTTCATTTTAAAACATTAAAATCCATCTCTGAGGTATGTTTTAAAAATCTCATCTATGTCCTTTAAAGACAGTGTTCTTTTCAAACCTTGATTTCAAATATCCTGACTTAAGTATCTGTTCTAAACTATTACAGAGCCAGAAGGAAAAACATATTAGGCAGGGTTTGCTAGTTTTCATCCATGTGTATGTAATCTTTCTCTCCTAAGTTTATGCAAATTTATGGTAGCAGTAATTTTAAATTTAGGAATTTTAAATTCAGGAATCATCATTTTCTCAGTATTAGAACACTTAGAACACAGTCTTAAAAGATGTTGAAGACTCTAGTCCTCAAGCAACAAATTAGATTCCAAGGAATTCCATTTTAAATGTACATTGTTTGCAAAGCAGGCAGTCTGACATGTTCAAAAATTTTACAATTAAAAAAAATTGCTAGTTTGCTAAAGCATCAAAACCAGGATTGTGAAGTGTAATTCAGAACTGAGTTTTAGAACTTGGCATAACTCAAGCAATTTGACATTTCAGTGTAAATGTAGTGTAAAAAAGATCTATATGGAATTTATGTGGCAAAATTTTACATTGCAAGATATTCTTTAAAACTTAATTCCTTTCTCTAGTGTGACACTAATATAGGCTATTTGTAGATCTGTCCTGTGGTTAATTAGGTGACTTAAAGATGGAATACCTTGTGTTTTCTTATTCTCTGGACAATAATCATCTGACTCCTTTCTGACCTAAGCCTTATTTCCAAATATAAGTTAGATTATTAAATGAAAAAGGCATGTTTCCACAGTAAATTATTTCAATATACTCCACAAGAAAATACTTCTAGTATAGAGATGTAATTGAGGGTTATTTTGCAGGTATCATCCAAAGTGTTATTTAATTGCCATCTGTGTCTGACCGCATGAACATGAGAGCTGAAAAACTTTACGTCTTTAAGCCTCATTCATGTTCTCTATATATATTATATATACTCTATATATTTAAAAATACAGATGTTTGAGTTTTTGTGAGCTTTTATCTGAAGTATTTGCTATAACAGGCACAAGTTGCTCTCATATTTACAATATTGCAAAACTGTGCTACCTACTTTTAAATGAAAATAAAAGTGGGACAAACAGACTGACTTCTATAAGATTTTATGTCTCCACACAGTGGGTTTTGTAATGAAGTCAGAGTGGTTGCAGATTGTTTAAAACAGAAGTAAAGTTTGTCCAAATAAACTTAAACTTTCACCTGAAGTGATGCGTGCTGATATATTTGAGCTAGCAAATTTTTAAAAACTGGATGCAGGCTTTGTCTATGGATTTAGTACCGATGCACAATGCAACACACAACAGAAACACATGCTGACAAGTGGTTTGGGTTTTTTTTCCCAGTTTTATGGTATTTGTATTTTTTTCCTTTCTCATATTTTTTTTCCTGTCTGCTTTTTAGTTCTTATTCTTCTGATCTGCAAATAATTTCCAGCCTCTTTCTGTCCAAATCAACATCTTCTACCTGCTTGTCTCCTCAGCTGAACTAATATTGTCTGGAACTATTTGATTTTCTCTATGCTGCTTGTCCTGAGACCAACCCACTCCTCTGGCTGCTTTTTCAGTCAATTGAGTTCTTCTTTCCCCCTTCTACATCACAGTTTTAAGAATTCTGTTTCAAAGGATACTTCAGTGTTAGAATTCATATTATCCTTTCCTCTTAAAATAAGCCATTGAGAAAATCAAAGAGAACATTGATAATCCAGTTAAAAGATCAGAAGGAGAAAAAATATTCTAACCATCTAATTCACTACTCTCTGCAGAGAGAGTGAGATTAAAAAAAAACCAAAACAACCCACTGATGTTTCTGGGCAAAGTCTATCTCTTTGCTTGATTCTTGCTTGCTTCGGGTCATGCTGTCAATTAGCATGCAGTAGAAGTGAGGGTGAAAAAACCCAAAGAAAATATTCATGTGATCCTTTCTTTCAATATGTGGCCTACTAGGTCATAGGACAAGATGTGTAGAATGGTGCCCAATTAATAGTGAAATGAATGAAACCTGGAACAAATCCCATTAGGAACAGGCCTGAAGTATATCGTTCTGTCCCTATGGACAGTTGAGGTAATAAGCAATGCTGACAATACAGAGAGAGGCTCTGACAGTTGAAACACAAATTTAGAATAGAAGAGAAACGATTGAAATTGAGCTAGGATGATTCATTCCTCATCACACATCTGTCAATCTTAATATTTTGCTGTGTATCTGTAGGCAATGAAAAGGGGACATAACATCTATTGTGTAATGAATGTTATGGTTTTGCACTCTTTCTTAAACTTTTAAATTAGCTGTATCTCTATTAATGTTTAGAAAAGGAATAAACAAAATATCGATTGATCAAAGCAAATTACAGCTTTTTCTCTCTTCTCACAACAGAGACATTGTGAAGGAAGTGAGGCATGAAACAATTGTCAGCTTTAGAGCTGCATGTGAAGGGATAGGATGAATATATTCATATTTGCATCTAGAGTTGAAACTCGAATATAGAACTTCAGGCAATACATGATGAGCTTCTGTATCTTTCTTGCCAGTGGCCATGGAAAGAGCCTAAGGGAGCTGGTTTCACTGGGCCTATTCTTGCATTGAAGATCTGGTACAATATTCCATCTATCATGGCTTCGATCTTCTCTTTGGAAATGGACTTTGACAATGTTATCATTATAAGTTACACATAAGGTCTACCTCAGTAATGCAAAACAGCATCATTCAGATAGTGCCACAGGCCCAAAGGACAAGCCAGTGATTTTAGCAACTGAGAAACTGAGGGGAAAAAAAAAAGGCTGCTATAACAAAGGTTAAATTCAATTGATACTTTCTACCTCATTGTCAGTTCAGTGTAAGCTACATGGAGGTGGTTTGAAGACCACAGCAAGTAGGATGAAAAGTGATATGAAGGTTGGCTCTCTGAGGGAAAGTTAGTGAATCTCATTTATTGTTCTTATTAGACACAAAATCAAATACTTCCTGAGGCCTCCTGGGGACTTGGGATGGGGGAGCTGAGCCTACAGCAGAGAGCTGAGCGTAACGTTCAGCTCATTGTGTGCTTCCTGCGAGTCCCCTCACCAAAGAGTGCCTGCTATCTAAAAATTTCCAAAAGCTATGGGATAAAGCTCATCCACTCTCTGCAGAGTCTCTCAGGGGAGGTTAAGATGGATCTTGAATTGTAATATTGGAAAAGAGAGATGAGGGTACACAGATGCAGGGGGACAGAGAGGAAATTTTGGTCTCCCCAGCTGCTTTTAGCTTTTGGCTTCCAGCTATTGCATCTCAGTATCTTCATAGGTCTTGGCTTCACTGAAATCATAGTTTTTAGGGTGACACAGTAGGTATATGCATTTTTCTGTATGTTTTCAATGTTCATGGAAATTTTTATTAATGTGTCATTTTCACGAATAACAACAATCAAGAACATATTTCAATTCAGTACTCAAATAACAGAATTGCGCTTTCTAAAGGATTCCTCTGCCATTGATTTAGGAATTTGCAGGAACTAATTACTTTTAGCATGCTAGTAGCTCCTACTTTTTTAAACTGAACTTTCCCTATTCCCCACTTAATCTCCAAATTTTGCTTTTGTCACACTTGAAGACGAAGCTGAACATTAGTCCTAATGGATGCTTTTATATTCCACCACTGAAAAGTTTTGAGATCCATTTGAATAAGGTGCAACAGACTATACTAAAATAACATCGTTATCAATGTGTTGGGATTGTACTTGCCTTGCCAATATGGTATTCCATTTCTGTGTGGTATTTAGTGGTTTTGCCACTGTTTAAATAGGAAAGATGTGAGCATGCAGAAGTGTGAATATATTTGCTTAGGCATACCTTAGCCTAAGGTATCACGGTAGCTCCTTAAAGACATGCTGGAATAAAATTGGCATCTTTTAATACAGTTGAAAGCCTTAAGAGATATAGTGGTAGCCAGAGTAACACAGATTTCAGCAAGATTAATTACAGAAATTTGGAAAATTTCTCTATATTACCTTGTTCTTTAAATTTGAGCCTGTTTTCTTAAGGAAATTTTAGAGGGCAACATTCAAAGAAGTACACATTCCACTGTCATTTCCAAATACTCTGTATGAATTGTCTCACTGCTCTGGGGACAAGATAAGTGCCTTGCAGGGCAAAGCAATAAGAGCAAAGGTTATTTTTAAAAGACCAGGAACCGGTTGTTGTAGTTAGTTACTGGCTTAGGAAACGTGGCAAGTAAGGGATAGTCATTCTCAAAAAAGCATTGCGCATTCTCTAAACTTCTGGCAATTGCCTGTGGCATCCATTGTAACCTGTCGTCAGATGTCTCCTTAGATCACATCATTTTATAATCTAATGAGCTATGACAGATGTAACCTGCTATGACACTTAAAGAAAATGTTAAAAAAATGCACATGCCCCAGGGTTAGACTTTTAAAGCTCATAGAGAAAAACAAAGCAGCTTTGAAGGATTCAAGACTTTGGAAAATTAAATAGAAGCTGGGACTAAAAGAATAAAGGAAAAAATAATCCCAAATCAAAACCCACAAGGTACTACTGATTAGAATATACTGTGTGTACTACAAGAAAAAAATATTGATAAGATTCACCAGTAAGATGCCAAGCATGTTCAGGAACCTCTTATGAAGTCTCAAACTTTACAATGTTATTTGAGACAAGTAACACTTCCTGACCTGAGGAAGTTATGACCAAATCCCCAAATTAAAGCATTTCATTGTTCTGTACTCTATTAGGAAATACTCGCTGCGTAGTGTGTCAGCTTTCTTTGACCTGTAGTAAAACACTTGTCTCAATCATAGCTTGTGATAGCAAAGTTCACTCAAAATTACGACTGTTTTATTGTTCCTGTTCTAAGTTTGTTTCTTGATATGTCTACAATGTATCACACTTCATTGGAGTATTTTGTAATTAGACTTAATTACAATTAATATTTCAGATTGCTTCAGTCCATTGCGGACTGAAGTTTACATCAAAGGCACCAGAGAAGTAGCTATCACAGTGGTTCCAAGATGCCATGAAAATTTCATTTTGTAGATACTAGATCAGATGTGAAACTTCAGAATGCTCTGTAAATTTTTCATGGAGGCAGGATTGAAAGTGTTCAAATATTTGCTGATTTAGTCCACAGAAATTACAGTGTGCCTTTTCCATCACAAACTAAAATGGATGGAATGTTGACTTCTGAATGCTTTGATTGGCACATTATCCATGTGCACTATTGGCATATATACAACTCTATTTCTAAGGTTATGCTGTGGTTTATTTTAATCATACCAACGAAGAACCTTATTGCATACTTCAGTGATTTAGAAGTACAGCGTCTAGTCTGCAGTGGAGAGAGAGGGTGCTCTTTGTGGACTCTTAATCCCAGCTGTTTTAAATGTCTTTCACAATATGGGAGGAATCACATTCTGGAAGTACTTCATTTCTTTCCACAAAAGAAAAATAACGTTGACTAGTTTTGCCAGATGCCTGAATTTCAGAAACCAGAGTGAAGAGAGGTGAACCCCGTTCTTAACATATGTTTTGTTACAGATGTGATTGTGCACCTGTGTTTCACTTTGTAACTAACCTTCCAAAAAAAGACTTTTCCAAGAGGTAAAAAGTCAATGTTCTAATGACACCATAAATTCATTCTGTTGTGAAATGTTGTTTGTCTTGTGAGAAATTAGTTTATGGCCCAGAAGACACCCGTGGTCAGCTAAATTTCCCCCATTAGCAGCGAAGTAGGCATTTCAAGAATAAAAAGTGGAAAGAAAAATCATCCAGGCTACATTAATATAAAATAATTGTGATAATAAATTCCAACTAAATAATACATTATGGCCATTTGAAGAGCTGTTCTTTAAGGGTAATAAGGACAAAAATCTCTAATGAAAGGTTATGTATCATAGAACACATTATTACTACAAGACTGCCTGTACTGTGCAGCATTAAAGGGACAACCTTACAGACTGTACAGTGATGATGCTATTGAGCAAGGAGATAGCCAAGAAAACATAAGAAGTTTTTGCCTTCAATACATTCTCTTTCCCACGCTGCCATGACTCTTTTACAGATAGCTTTATGGTAGTGCATTCAGGGAAGCTGATTTGTTTCCCTAAAAAATTAGGTTGTTTCTGTCAGTAAAGAAGCTGCAAATACTAAGTCCAGATTGTTGCTTATAGGCTTTTTCCCTGTCTGATGTGAAGCACATGGATTGTTGTTTTTATATATATGAGAAATATATATATTTATATATATATAAGATAATAAAAGAAATAACAATTCTTGTTCATGCCAGCTACAAAATTCTATTCCTCATGGTCATTTAATGATTTGGGACCCACCTTTATCCTGCAGAATACCCATAGCATGTGGTACTAGATGTGGGTGCTGTTTGCAGTTTTAGCCTAGTGGCTAAATCCTTTTCTACAGCTTCTTAATGTATTTCGTCTCCAAGTGAATGTTAGCTAAATGGAATTTTAGAAGACATATCTGCCTTTTTAATGAGGTTATGTAAATATTAGTTTAGCTCTAAGCACTTGCCATTGCTTTTTCTTTGACAAGGGTTAGGCAATCACTGTGTTTATATTTTCTGTGCTAAGAAAGAGCCTTATTATCAGAACATTTACCATGTTCTGTTTTCTGCAGAAAGAAAAGACTGCTTTCTTAACTCACCTTCTGATGTTGTAGTAGGGATATGATTGTAGAGTTAAAAGAAAGCTGTCTGTCCATACTGATTAGTGTCAGCTTGAATTTGCCATGTGCCATTTTGAAGTCAGAAATATTTAACTGGATAGGGATTTAGTTTTACTTCAAAATTTAAGGAATTCTAAGTTATTCTGATCACCTCTTGAATTACTAAGGATTTTAAAATATAATAAACCTAAACTTATAAAGGAAAAATAGAGCAAAGGGTATATTGAATGTGTGGGTGTACATATATATATATATTTCTCTTTTCCCTCAGTTACTGTGGACATAATCAGACACTTATCAAATGAGTTAACTCAGTTTCAAGCAGTGTTAAACACCAAGTAAGGATGAAGAGCTCTATTATATAAAACTAGTACGTATTCTATCAAATGAGGCTGAGACATGAGCATATAATGTTATTATACCAGCCTTCATCTTGCGACCTCTTTAACCATCTATCTCTTTAGAAAGCACAGTTTGAATAACCCTAGATAGCAAATATTAAATAGTTGATGACAAGGTACAGTTGGAAGATGAAACAGTATCAGGTAGCAAGCAATTCTAGGATGTATACGGAAAATGACGCATGTATAACCAGATAACATGGGTAATGTACATTTTGTTATACGCACAAAATGACATTAATCCCTCATGTTCCTGAGGGGAGGACCTGTCTCTCTTTAGAGCATAATCAGACCACACTGAACATGGTTTACCTACTATTAAAGCCTGAAACTGATATAGTAATAAGCAACAATCTCTGGAAATGCCATATGCTAGAGCTTATGCAGCTAGATTTATACTAGAAACAGTATTGTGACTACAGGCTCTTCTAAAAAGTGTAAAGAAGTTCAAAGCAGACTTTGGAGAGGAGGAGATGGTGGTGCTGTTGTATTTTCCTTCAAAAGTTGTGAGGATCTCTTACCAAAAGGCAGTAGAACCCCAAAATAATTAATTTCCATCAGTTCAGGTCTCTGTTAACAGCCAGTAATGACCTGCATGCATTAATCCATTGAATGAGTCTTTTGAAGCATTTTTTATCAATTTAGGAAGAGATGTAAAATACAAGGTTCAGTGACTAGAGGTGCTTCACGCCAAAATGCACGAACTGATTGACCGTGTGGGGGAAGTTTAACGACATTGAGTCAAGCTGGTGGGCTAGTCAGCTACTGGAGGTGGCACCTGATCTGCTAAAGTGGCATTTCTATCTCCAAAGAGGTGAGGCAGTCCATAATTTAGTGGGAGAAATGTCAAAACTAACTCCCAAATACCTCAGAGTTAGATAAACTTCAGAAGAAGGAAACTGAGTCTGAATGGGTACTGTGAATCACGGCAAGAAATGAAATGGTATAAATACTCCAGCAGGAAAGGCTTGTCTCTGATAAGGGAGCTACCTCTGATAGTATATATTGGGAAATTTAGAAATCAAGAGAGGATTTTCCCCCAGAATGGTAATGCATCAATTAATCTAGTAAAAGCAGCTAGTTAATTAACCAAGCACCTTCACATCCTCCACAAATGAAGAATCTGAAGCATTCAGTACCTTGCCAGATCAGGCCTCAGGTTTTTAAAGTAAATCAGCACTTTATTTATAACGGCTAGAATTATTTATAACAGCTAGACCTGTATTGGGTAGCAAGCACATTTTCCACACACAGATATGACTACAGAGTAGGCAAATTGCCGATATTCTGCACAGCTTTGGCAATATCACCTACAGTGACAAGCGCTATAAATTCTTATCCTGAGAATAAATCTCTTTAAGATTTGACACAGTTTAACACAGCCCTCATATTCTGGGAGAAGAGCTTGCGTGCAATGCGTCACAAGTTCAGGAGGCCTGTGCTGCTACTTCTAGATTTGCGAGCAAGTAGTTGGCTACCCATAAGCTCGACAGTATTTTTTCAATTTAGTGAATACAAGTTGGCTGGGAGTAACTTGCAGCTGGTACAGCTCTATTTTTAAATAGATTTATTAAAAGAAATTGAAATTAGCCTTTCTGCCTCCCCTCAAAATTCCATCTGCTACAATTAATATTAACATGATTTTTATCTTGTCCTTTTAGCTGATTTTATTTTTAGAAAGACTCCATAAAAGGTTAGTGTGAAGAACATACATTTTGCATTCTTGTCGATCTGCTTGCAGAAAATATGATCCTCCATAGTAACATGTAGGTCAAAAGGAATTTTATTTGATACTTTCCGACCAATACGCAGCACATGAAGCACCCTCAAGCATGTAGGTGTTTCTGAGATAACGCTCAGACCTTCATTACCATCACACAGTAGATGCCACGCCAGCACCCATGGGGAGGCTGGCAGAATTCAAAGGCAGCTGAAATACTGAACTCGGAATTAATTAGAAAACATATGCCTACCCCTCATTAATAATACGTCTTCATCATCTACATGTGCTGTAAATACAAAACAATCATTGGAAATAACAGAGCAGCTTTTCAAAGGTGCTGTTGCTCTGTGTTCCTAGTGCTCTAGTGGGTATTAAAGGTCCTCCCTAAATTTGGTCATGGCTTTAGTTAAACTTTCCGATTTGGAAAATGCTGGCATTACCTCTATAAAGAATTTTATATAAAGGCTTCTAGTGAATTGTAGTAGTAGATTTGTAGATGAAATCACTCTGAAAAATTTTCAACCCAGGCTGATCCAGAGAAGCAGTTAACCACATAATTGGCTATATTCAGCCTGTTTTTATGAAAACTTTATACTGAACAACTTTTAGAATGCTCCTTAATACAAAAAATGCTGCTTATCTGTTATACGAATTTTAAGGACATGTATATGTGTGTAGGACTTTAATTAGAGTATGCGTTTGAATGCTGAATAAATCAATATTTCCTGCATTTGAAAAGAGCATTCTTCAAAATAAAATGTTGTGAAAATTGAGCCTGATAATGTAATCTTTCCCATTTGAGTTTCATCGACAGGAATTTTACTGTTTATTTTTAGGGCAGGATTTGTAGGAGAAGAGCTATGGTTTTTATTCACACTGTGGCCTAACTCACAGATCTCAGAATTAATGCAGCATTAAAAGAAACCACAGCAGATATTGTATGTTTTGTATAAATGAACCTGCAGCCACACACATAAAGTAACATCCATTTAGAACTCAGTTGTGCAATTTTGCACTTCCTTTCAGGGGCAGTTTTACAGAGGACACTGCTGATGCTCAATACATTAGCAGCAATAATTGTCTAAATTACACACAGTACCTAAAAAAGAGTACTGAGAGGGGTTTTTTTTGTTGTTTGTTTGTTTTACTTTTTTCTAGAGTCTGAAAAACCTACAGGAACTTTTTCTATTTATTCTGCAATCTTTTCCTTCTACTGAATGATGGCCTTTTTGGTTAATGTCTAACCTCAAGAATGATGGTAGAGGATGGAGTAGTAGTAATTAAGCTGTGTGGATACCTGAGTGTTGCCACGGCTGCATGGGCAGTAAAGAGCAAACGTAAGCCAGCGTGAGAGTGCTCACTATTGAGGGCAGAGGTCCTCAGCCATGTGGTATTTGCATCTCTAAATCAAAAGACACAGAAGTAGTCAGCTGTTTCTGTTTAATACTTTGGGTGTAGTTATAAAATGAAATTTGTAAGCTCTGCATTGTCCTCTCTGATGCTGCTCAACTGTTATATTCTGCTGTGTATTGAAGCAATTCTAGTAAGTACCTTAGCTATTGCTGAGTAAATAAATAAGTAAACACAATTACTGCAATAATGAGCTGGGAACACAGTTTCTAGTTTGAAAATATTTTGATAAAGAAGAAATTCATTAGTGCTCACTTAATGGCTCTTCTCCTTAGCTTGTGTTGAAAGTACTGTAAGAGGAAGAGGAGAAAGGGAAACAGGCATTCTTTTTAGTTGGTGGGAATTTCCTAAACAAAGACACCAATAAAGTTAATTTGCATACTATAATTTTGCTGAAATTCACTTAATGATACATCTAAAATATCTTTCTATTTTAATTTAAATCTTTAAAATCATCTTCTTAATGGAATATTACAGTTTTATGTAGCTGGTATGATCTCTCTGGGACAAAATTGCCATGTTGGCCCTGATTCAGAAATTTATGTATGTACTGCTTAACTTCAAATGTATCTCTAATTGATAATTAAATCAATCTAATTAGCAGTAATGTGGGAATTTGAATTAAGTTGTTTTCCAAATAGAAGAATGTGAGGTATAAAAGTAAAGACAATTTGGGGGCGTGTCACAAGCAATATTTGTAAAGAAAAAGAGGGTGTCCCTACAATGAACTGAATTGCAACAGTCTTTTTCAGATAGTGAATGAAGAGTTGACCCAGATTGGTCCTGTCTCTGTTTTGTATAAACAAGATCTGCCAGATTCAGTCGGAGAAATAAATAAAACCTGTCTTTATGCAGGTGTGAAATGCTAATAAACTTTAAAGTAAAAACTGTCAAGGGCTTAGTGTTACTGTAGCATCATCAGATGATAGAAGCATACCCCATGGAAGCAGCTGCTGGGTTCAGAAAATGAAGCGAATGAGTTATTGGTGTGCTGGAAAAGCTTTTCTGCAGATACTAGTTTAATACAGGAGTCCAGAGTGCTGCCAAGGGATTGAGCTAGGTTGCTGTAAATTCCTGCAGCTACCTAAACTTCACATCTCTCTGGAATGACCAGGGAATAAAGAAATTAGAGGTCTCGGAAACTTCAGGGAAGGATGGTCCCTTCTTCTGTTTTGTCCTAGAGACAGTTTCTTTAAAAGTGGACTTACCACTCAGTCTGCTTACTTATTAGAAAGAAATCCAGTGCAAGCTCTTCATTTCTCAGTCCCCCACACGCTTTTACACTAGGGAAATTCACATGCCTGATTCTTCTGCAGTCCCCATTTATAAATCCACATGCCAAGGGGGTATAGTGAAATATTCTAACTTCTTCCTGCTGGCCACCACTTTTCTCTAAGGATTTTTAAAAGAATAATTAATTTTCATTACAGTTAAATGTGGAATTATTCTTTATGGATTTGGGCAAGTGCAGTACTAGTTTCTCTGGAGGTTTTGATGGTAAAATGTGTGTATTACAGTCCATTGTCTCTGCCTCATGGGACAATAGTAAGGAGGCATGACTGCATCCTTGCATCTGTCATGCCCAAACCTATTTATATGACATTCTTCAATAAACCAGTTCTTCTGAAAGGACTGGAGCATATCTCCTATAAAGAAAGGCTGAGAGAGCTGGGCTTGTTCAGCCTGGGGAAGAGAAGGCTCCAGGGAGACCTTATTGCAGCCTTCCAGTACCTGAAGGGGCTACAAGGAAGCTGGAGGGGAAGCGGGGGGTTACTTTTTACAAGGGTCTGTAGTGACAGGCCAAGGGGTAATGGGTTTAAATTGAAAGTGGGGAGATTTAGATCAGATATCAGGAAGGAATTCTTCTCAGAGAGGGTGGTGAGGCACTGGAACAGGTTGCCAAGAGAAGCTGTGGATGCCCCATCCCTGGATGTCTTCAAGGCCAGGCTGGACGAGGCTTTGAGCAACCTGGTCTAGTGGAAGGTGTCCCTGCCCATGGCAGGGGGGTTGGAACTGGATGGTCTTTAAGGTCCCTTCCAACCCAAACGATTCTATGATTCTGATATCCTACATACACAACCCACATAACAAAAAAAATAGCATACCACAGTACTTCCTATCAAATTTCCAATTTCCTGGTGCCTGACACAAGGTCTGGTTTCATAATATTATCTCAGAAAGAGATATCAACCTTTAAGAACTTTATAAAATGTAACAGTTTCTGTCAGGAGCTAATTCCTTAGGGTGAATAATTGTCAATGACTGTGAGCTTGCTTTCTGTAGCCAAGTAGTCAGCAAATACATTTTCATTTCAGTGAAGTCTTGCTTTATTGTAATTTTAAATTAAAATTGTATGAGAATTTGTTTATTCTATGGTTTGTTTCCAGCATTTTGCTATGGCTATTTTCTCCATTAAGAAGTCCTTACCCATGTATCTTTTTCAACTCAGTAATGTAGGTTTTTCTTCAAGTCACTTTGAAGTTGGATGGAAAAATGGGCTCCTGTAGTTCCCCTCTAAGTTTCCCTCTCCCTGAACAACATTGCCTCTCTTGATCATGCCTTTTTTTTAATAGTGTCATTTGTGTGAGTCTCTAAAGTACGATTGCTCTGCACAAGAAATAGTGTCATCAGTATTTTTTTCCTGGAGAAAAGGTATGGATAAGAACTGAAGGAATTGAAGGTGTGGGGAGAAAACATTTTGCCAATGGGCACACTGTATCATGAGGGGGAGGCAAAGGCACAGCTACACCACAGGCAGGCCAAAGTGCATGTCCACACATCTGTGATGCAGGAGGAGTGCAATGGCTTTCATTGACATGGGAAGGGAAAGAATTGATGTTCATAACACTACCAATTCTCAGGTACTGGGACATGTGTGCTTTTGTATGCAAATGACTTTTTAAAGGTATACAGCTCTACTGTGTTTTCATATCCACTATTTCAGGCTTCTCAGTGTTGTTGACACAACTTTTTTCCACATTTGACAAACACAACGAGTATTAAGTTCACATTCATTTTAAAACTATATAACGGCTATATAAAAACATAACAAAACCCTTAAGTGTTCTGTCAATGTGAAAGTCAAACACTTTAAGCATTGATTCACTGCCTATGAATAAGCTGGTACATGTAAAACACGGCCTAAAAGGCAGAACTCTCTGTGTTACATCCAAAAGTGTTCCGTGAGGCAATGAAGCAGTGACCTGAAAAGACAGGTATTTGTGGATGAAGGAGTTATTTCTTTCTAAAACCAGCAAACTTCTCTTTCCTGTGTGACAAAAAAAAAAAATCTAAAAAGTCTGTTAGGATTTGAAATCAGATTTCTGAATTTTGCTCATGTGTTTAATTCCAAGCTTTTGTTTAGGTAGCAGCTTTCAGAGCTCAGTTGTACCGAATCTTCCTCATTCTGCTGTTATTGAGAGACTTATCCTTACTGCATTTATTTTGCATTACATTTTGGCCTATCATTACAATCTTTGCAGTATTATTTTTTATCCAAGTTATTGCTCGTTACAACAGGTTTCTCACGGGCAGCTATGCAGGTCTGTCATAGGAAACCAAAACTTAACTCATTCCAGTAACCTATAAAGGAGATCTGGAGCTGATGGAAGTTAAAAGTGACTTAAAGAACACACAATATGATGCCACTTCTCTGTGTGCAGTAGTAGAGTGTGTAGCTACTTTGGTAGAAAAACAGAATAGATGTCTCTCTAGTAAGCATAATCCGTATTCACCATTATGTTTCTTTCCACCTCCCTCTTTAACACACATGCAACTAGCTTCTTGAGAAACAATCAGTAACATGCAAAATATTCTGAGTTTTCTGATATTTCAATAACCATAAGAGACTGAACTATACAAGGCAACATTTTGGCTTTGGATAACTGAAGCATTTACTTATGTCTTCATTAGAGATTAATGAATCAGGCAGCCTTTGTCCCCTATAACCCATAATGAATAAATAATATTGATGAAGTTAACGAAAGTAGTAGCCCAAAGGGGCTGGAGAACTGAGCTGGAACTGCCTGAATGTTACGTGCAAGGAAAACTGTTAAATTGCGTACCAAATTGAGGGAAAACTCTATTTCTCCCAACACTGAAAATAAAAATTTCCAGTGACTTCATGAGAAACTGATTCATGTCCAAAATTAGCTATTTAAAGTTGTTTAAAACATCCTGTGTAAGCATGTTGTCAATTCCCAGCCCTGCTTCTGCTTAGAGAAACTATGCAAAATATCTGCACACCCCAGGATTTGGTCTTTACCTTTTAGTGACAACACATAGCATGAGTGCTCAGTCCCAAATCTCAGTGTGAACGAGGCCTCTGTGTACTATTTCAGTAGAGTTCGGGTTATGTCTTCATCTGCTGCAAAGTTTTGAATTGGTCAAGGGTGATTTCCTGACAGACTTTTTGCTACCAATAAAATGTCTCGTGTGCTGATGTGTTAATTGATCTTGTGTGCAAATGTAATCTACAAAAAGCTGTAAAATCTTGAACAAGTGTTTGCACATCATCAGTTTTTATTGTTCACTGAATAAATAAAAGATGAGATCATTAAAACATGTTAGTAATGTTCAGTGAATAATAATAATGTTTACTGAGTCTAAAATAAATAATATTAATGAGCATTCTCATACCGTTGTATTAGTACAAATATGATCATTAACTTAACCTTTTAATACTTTTTATTATGTTGTTATTAAACATGCAATAATGTGTTTTTAATGAACTCTTTATTTACTGAACAATGAAATAGCTTAGTTAAAAAAAAATTAATTAGCCATGCAAAAATTTTAATTTAAAAAACAAAAACAGAGGAAAATTACATTTGTCTGCAATACTGCCGCTCCTGCCAGGACTCACTCTCACAAAAGGGGTCACAGACACTCAGAGTGACAGCAGTGCTGGAGCCCCTCTATGGCAAGGGACTCTAAATAGTCCAGGGTCACAGAACCTGAGGCTCAGTTTGTTTCTTGGGGTCTCCGCAACAAGTGGGATCCAGGATAGCTGCAGTGAGTTCATGCTCCCTGCGTATCTTAGAAGAGCTTTAGAAGTTTAATCAAACTAGAGCCTTAGGCATTGTTGCTAGGCTTGTCTTTAAAGGAAGAAATCTCAAAGGTTCACCTCAAGATCAACCCTATATAAAGCCACACTATTTCTTAAGCAAATGTTTTTTAAAAATCTGTGAGAATATAAAACCTGGCTTATAGTCCCATAAGATTTATTCCACTAGATTGTCGAAACCTTTTGTGTAAGTTATTAGAAGACACAATGTAGGCACAATTTCTACATGGTGTTCACTAGAAAACATAAATTATTCTTCTTTTAATTAGGGTAATAGGATTGGGCAGCTGGCTATGTGAGTGCAATACTAACCATGTGCTAATGTTTTTTTTTTGAGGCTATTGCCTAAGACACGGTATCATTGGATTTATCAAGGAAATTTCAATGCTATAGACTATAATAAGAAACATTTCCTCTTGTTTGACAAATGCCAATAGACTCCGTGCAACTTTTTTCTGTTATCTGCATACACGTAGATTTTTTTTTTCTTTTTCCTTGTTTTCGGAAAGTGAAAGTGTTGGAAAGAATGGTTTCTCCATGAGGAAATCTTCTAGTAAAGTCTCTGCTGATGGAAAGTTTATTAATATTAATGGAGAGATTTCAGGAGTTTATGTCCAGATATAGTTATGCCATTCTGGTGAAATACAAAAAAAAAGAATGAATATTCAAACTTTGAAAATAAAGACAAATCTTGATTAAATGTAATTATATATTCCTTACAACGATTAAGTAAATTCTGCAAAGAGCAATCCACATGGATTTCACATGGATGGTATCTGCATTTTCACATTCACTCCCCTCAGATTACTTTTACTACTTTCACCATGCTTTTTTTAGTCTTTGCATAAGATATAAACAATTTAATTCAATTCACTGGCATCCAGATGGCAACAGTGACTCAGTTTGGAGAATGGTCTTACTGAGGACAACCATATTACTGCTCAAAGAAATTTAACGTCATTCAAATTTGTCATCTGACATCTAAAAATCTAACGTTGTAGCCAACAAATTCAAGTAAGAAAGTGAGTTTCTATACCTTTTCTTTAACGGTCTTCTTTGAAAATCTTTCCTTCCAATTACACTATCAGAAATTGATGGGTTGTTTTTTTGGCTTAAAAAAGAAATAAATTCAATATAAGTATTTTAAATATAATATTTATTCTTTGGAATACATACAGTTTTAGCTGCAAGCACTGCTGTCTTCATTTTAACTAGCTTTTATCTTTTGACAACAGCAGTAATTTTGTAGAGGGGGAGATAATTAGAATACTTCATAAATTCAACTACTGAACATATATGCCTAAACGTTTCCAGTTTTGAAAATGAATTTTTATTACTCTGTCAGGATACTGTTCAGTTTAAAATTTGAGCTTTAAAAGAATCATGAACAAATTTTTTCAAGGATGGTATCTTTTTATTGCTCAGAGAAATTGTGGACCTAATTCATTCTAGTAGTCTGATTCTCGGTTAAAAACCTGGGATTTAGAAGAAAGGATGTAATTAAGCTATGTTACGTGCAAGAATATAATTCTGTACTGACTTTTACCCTGTATTTTTAAAATCGAAAACATAAAAGACATTTGAAGTCTAAGGTAGACTCTGACTGTTGAGTGCTCAGCTTACATAAATCTTTTTACAGGTCACACAGGTGATTGTTGAATAATGAGCAGTCAGAGAAACCTTTTGGCAATTTGGAAATTTTAACATTAATGTGGGTATAGAAGGAATGAAAATCCAGGTAATCATTATAATAAACTGAGAATGACATTAGTAATTATTGCTAATATCAGAAAAGTTAAGTCTTTCTATAATATAAAAAAAGAATCTGTTTGTGTCCCACATCCTATGCATGAGCACAGGCCCAGATGTACCTTGGATGTGAGTGGCAGGAGGCAGGTACCAGTGGTCTATGGCCATTTCAGTCTGTGGGGCAGTTCATAAGGAGCATAGAAAAGATTAGAAAATATTACAGTAGCTTCTGTGTAGCTCGATAGCTACTTGGTAATTTATAAAGGTTATGTTCTCTTTCTTTCATTTGCCTTGCTGAATTTCTGCACTCAGGAGAATATAAAAGGGAGTGCTTTGGTTTTTGTCATTTCTGAATCTGTATGGAAGAAAGAGACATTGTTTAGCCATCACAGTTAAGGCATGCCATACTAACTTTGAATAATATGAATCACATTAAAATGGATTTTAAAGATGGACTTAAATAGAGCAAAATAATTTTGGGGCGAGGGGATATGGAGGTGAGCAAGCAGCTGTGTGATACTTGGTTGCTTACTGGAGCTGAACCACCACAGTTTTATAGGTCCTATTGCTCTGAGAAAAGAATTATATGACCTGTGTACTAAGGTAGTTAAGAAAAAAGACCATTTCACAGCTGAATTTACTTTAGTCTTTTTTCGTACCCTTGATTAGGGGCAAATTTTTAGAATTCTCTGCACATTTCATGTGCATAACATTTAATTTCTAAAAGATGGTGTGTAGTATACTCATGCAGTTAACCTAATAACTTGGCTACTAATGTTAATCATCAGCAGGCTAAAAAATGAGGGTAATGCAAATGTGCATACAAGTAAATTCACATTATGTGGGACTTGTATAACATTTATAATTAGGATTCATTTTAAAAGTGCATGAAAATGCCGGGAGGAAATTTAAAGTGACATGTATTACTATTATGTAAATCCAGCACTTACTAAACTCCTTCTTCTCATACTAAAGTCTGCTATCTAAATAATTGCTTCACAACTGGAAATTATCACCAGCAGCCAAATTCTCCTCTCCCTTCCAACCCTTCCCTTGATCGTGTTTATTCAGAAATACAACAGCATTCAGCACTGTTGATATAAACATGCTTAGCGTTCATTTGGTTAAGCTTCACTAAACTGAGCCTCTGGAATTAGCAATCATTCGTTACAAGGATGCAGTACATGGTGTAGTATATTGGGCTACTCTGCCAGAACCTTAGCTAAAAGAGCAAGGAACATTTCAAAGCTCGGTTGACATTTCTTACATTTTCCTTGGCAATGTCACTAGCTTTTACATCTGTTCATAAATCATTTCTAGCCTAATGTAGTATTGAGCCTTCTGGTTTCGACGTGGTAACCAGGGCAGCAGAGGGAACACAAACTGACTCAATTACTAGGACAGGCAACAGTGACTTCACTTCCTCAGCAACTAAGAGAAACTCATCAGGATCTGATAATGAAAATAGATTCTGTCACAACATAATTAGAGATGGGGTAAGATAAGTAGAGAATAAACTTCTAAACTGAGTTTTAAAAATATCAGACATACACAAAATAAGCAGGATTTCTACTTCATCTACCATATTGGTTTGTGGGCTGGCAGCGTGAGAAGTTCCTCCTCGCTTTCACTTGCTGTGCTTTCGTAAGAAAAATTACAGATATGAAGCCTCCTTTAATACTTTGAGTTTAGAGATTGTCTAGCTAGACTGATGGTCAGCCAAGGCCAAGCAAACTCTGCCTAACTGTGACTTGAATCAGAGTTTTCCATTTTCTACTTACAAAAAGACTGACCTACCATGTTATGTACAAGTCCATAGCATTTACTCGGAGCAATTGCTGCAGACTTCCTATATCAGCCACTGGACAGAGCTATCGTGGCACTCTTGTGGGGTCAGTAGTTGTAAGAATGGCAATCCTGTCAAAGTTGGACCATGATGGGGGGGAAAAAATCTCCACCACGGCTCCAACTCTTGTGTTTCATATGAAAAGCAGGGGAGAATGAAGAGATGCTCTAGGAACAAACACTAGTTACTCAGAAAATTAATGTTTAAGACTTTAAAATATGTAGTGGTGATTTACTTCCTAACACATGGGTCTATTGCAGGTTTCTATAGTGAGGTCTTGGAGTTTCCCATTTAATCTCTTCTTCAAAAGCAATCAGGAGCTGAATTCATTTGATATGGAGCTTGGTTTCAATTTGCTTGACTCTCTTGCTGGCATTTGCACAGTTTACATCTGAACGCATGCAAGATTGAACAGTAATGACATATTTTTACAAGCTACCAGTGGGCCTGTCATTGGAACAAGTATTTGTGGCAAAATAATTAAAGAGAAACTTTGCCACATGTACTCTCCAAACAGCCGTAGGTAAATATTCCCAATAATGAACTGCCTGAATTATTTTAGTTAGATGAACAGCAAGACTAATTTCAAGACATTTTTAGAAAACATGAGATCATATTTCTGGATGACTGGCCTGGTATTGATCCCACAGATACCAATGTAGGTCTTGCATCACTGCTGTTCTGTCTCACACATCTCCAGCTGTTATGAGTTCACTGTGCCCGCTTTTGTAACTATACTGCTAAGAGCAAGAATTTCACAACTGATCTATGATTAAATATCTGAAGAGGTTCAATTAAATGGGGAAAATATGCCAAAAAATGCAGGAGATTGGGACCCAATCTCATGTGCTGTTTTGGAAACTTTTCATCCTCTGTCTAATAAAGACAGAAATTTTAACACCAGTTAAACATTAAAAAAAAGGAAAATATGGAATAATTTCTCAGGGCATTGTAGATTAACTCTGCCACTGGGGCAAACCCTTTGTACTTGTCTATAATCTACACTCATGTTCTCTGAATATAGCTTTGATGATATCCATGCTGCAGTTGGTATAACTGTAGAAGCTCAGCACATCAGCTATACAAATTTGGAATCAAAAAATGCAGACTTGTAATTCCCAGAAAATGCTAGCACTACTTCTACCACCTCTCTGTGGAAACATGCTACAGACCTGGATTGGACTCAATGCTAGCTAAATATAAAAAGACTATGAAGCCAATCTAGATCATATAGTTATATTTTGTCTTTGTCCATGGAGATTAGAGAGATAACTCATGCTATTATATCTTGGTGCTCAAGATTTTCTGGCTCTATTAACTGCTCTAGGTCTCCTTTTCCCTTTAATTGCAGTGGGACCCCACTCTTACGGAAGCCACTTGTGCTGGTGACTACAGTTAGATGGGCCGACTGCTGGCCTTTCTGTCTATATAGTGCCATGGACTTCAGTTAGGATTTTCAAGAGTAAGATGTCAGTCACTCTTTGCAGAATATGGCCCGGCTTGCGTATTCAAGCAGTAGATATGTTGGAGGTGAAAACATTTTTCTTGTATCAGTTATAGCAACCCTATTTTTAGAGGAATAGCATACAGCAGACCTTTGTTAGATTCTTCCTCCTGGAGGCAGAAGACAATTTTTTAATTGCTTAAAAAAGAATTAATATTTTTTTCTACCGATTGTTGCATGTTACAACTCTAGCAGAAGGGTCCTAAAAGACAAGCCAGAGCCTTTCCTGTGTCGCCCCTCCTGCTAATGGTAAAAATGTATGCAAAGTGAAAAACATGAGAAAAAGGAAGGTCAAAGCTGTCTGTTTGGGAGTTCTGGAGAAAAGTACGTGCCAACCAAAAGGAAAAAAATGAACAAGCTGCAGCATGACGTTTCTTCTCAGTTGCAACAAAACTTACCCTCCTTTCCAAGCAGTATAAATAGTAAGTATTCACTGACAGAAGGTAATTTCAGAAGCTAACGACTTCAAGACAGTTGATTCCCTAACGGCACCAAATGGATCTTCAGTACAAGTTGCTCTGCCAGTTCAGAAATGTCACATGATGCAAACCTCTCATTTTCTTATAAGAAATAAAGGATGAATCACTGACTTGTTAGGAATCAGATTTTAAAATATCAACACAGCGCATAACTTCAATAGAAACTCCAGTGTTTTTCTACATTTTAGCACTTAATTTCACTGTGCATGGTTTATAATCAAATGTAGGTGCTGAGATAATTTAACTTTTAACCTGACTTCCTAAATCATTGCTTATACTCCCCGTGTGTCTGTTTGTGTGTGTGTGTATATGTATCTGCCTGTCATTCTTTCTTCCAATAATTTTTAAAGCTGCTAGGCAATTACAGCTAAATTGGATAGAAAGATACAAGTCTGAGATAAATTTAGCTCCTGCAAGATTTTGAAGAATATGTAGCTGGAAGAAATTGGAGGGAGAGGGAGAGTAGAAGGACAGATCTTTGTGGAAATTCACCCCTGAGGACACAGAGGCTTTGAGGCATCTTACAAAACAGTGTTTAATACTGAGCTGTCCAGAGTGCCAATAATAACATTTACTCAGCAAGTAAGACATAATAATAATTCATTATGAACAGGGTAGTTGGAAGTGAGGAACAAAGGTAGGGACAGATCAGTCTTTATTTGTACTATCTCTTCAACTGGTAAGAGTATAAATACAATTCTGCTTCATATTTGATGGATGGGAGAGTTCCTTCAGATTTCCATGCTAAACATGCAGAGCAGACTATAGTATGTATAGCATTTCGTATTTTAACACGGAAATTCCCAGAAAGAAAATCAACTCAGCTAACTGAAAAAATCAAAATTAGGACCTTTAATTTCTAGGAAAAAAAAATGTTGCATATATTACTATTAATAAAACATTAATTATAGAAAAGTGGGGAGGTTATCTGCTGAGCTGAAGGAGAGCAAAAGCCAGACATACACTGATGTGACCTCTTAGAGCTGGAGACTAATTTTAAAGAAAGGTCTACCTTGTAATCATCTATCAGAAGTAGGTTGGCAGTTGAACACTTGCAAATTTCAATCACCTAAAAACCACAGGATACTTTTTAATGTGCATGTAGGTAAAGGAGAGAGATACTTAGAGAGATGTATGTAGAAGGCAGAAGCCTTGTATTTCCAAAGGCATGAACATTAAAGATAGACTTTTAGCAAGAAAATGAAGCAAATGAAACTGTGAGGAACAATTCTTTAGCAGATAAATGAAAGTGCTCAGAAAAATGGTAATAAGGTTTGGAAGAGGGTGGTGGTGTTTTGTAGCTGATGCTAATGCACAGTGTAACAGATCATTATTTCACAGCTCAGTGCAGTTGTAAGCATGTTACTTGTCTAATGAATGTAAAATTATTTTTATTTAATTTTGTAGCAAATAAAATTTGCATGAACTATTTTAGGTTTGCTAGGAGTTTATGCTACCCACCCATTATGGTAACTACTTCTTGTTCTTTTAATATACAAACACATTATTCATATTAAAAATTAATTTAAAAAATGTACTAAGTTACTTAACTTATAATTTCTTTCTTCATTGAAAGAAACCACTGGAGACTAAGGAAAATATCAGTTTTTATGAACAAATGTATGGGTTCAAGACACAAAATAAGTCAAATGTATCTTGGAAGATAACTGTGCTTAATAGTCAATAGTCTTGCATGAAAACATAAAGTTTTGTGATACACATTTTTCACTGTGCACTCACAAAACATTTTAACTTCCCTTTCTAAAATCCATGTAATAATGCTGGTATATAAAATAGAGAGGAGAGAAGCAGTAGTTTGAGTGAGATATGTAATTATTCCCTGTAGCATGTGTGTTCCCTTAATTTCCTGAGAAGCTAGTGTGTTTAGCCACATTAGGATCTCTTTCTGTTATTTGAATTCAAGAATGCTAACTCTCTTTAAAGAGTTTCGGGAGTTAACCTGGAGAAGATGCCGTATCTGCAGTTCTAAAGGGGGATGCTGATCTTGGCCAATACAGTCATCCTAAGTGAGGCATCCAATCAGAACTCTAAGGAGCTCTGAAGCTTCCCTCGGTAATACTGACTGCTGAAATTCAGTAAGCATAAAGTATTGGGATTACAGGTCCATGGAAAAGTGCCATTAACTTTGAATGATGCTCATTCCTGAGCATCCTGCCTAGTCTTGAGGAAGTCTGGAAACAGAAAAACCAATGTGGCTTACCATATGCCTTCAAAAATCTGTAGAACTGTATGGGGTTGTCTGTCCCAAAGCCATTCCAACTGCTGCCTAGATGGATTCCTAAGAACTAGGAAAACCCCAGTGATTTCACATTGTCACTGAATATTATTTCTCCTCATTGTTTTTATATCAGTATCACAGAGAACCATGAAGAAGCCATCAGAAACATTTAAAAGGTACCAGAGGGGAAAATTGCTAACAAATATGTAATTATTATTAAAGCTTTATTAATTAGGTGCATACATAAAAAGATGAAATTTTATTTCTTTGCACTCCATTTCTTTCTTCATCTGTTTTTCCTTAAACATACAATCCCATTTTCATAAAGACCAATCAATTGCAATACCACTTAATAATTCTCCTGGGTATTTTTCAGGCACACAGGCAATAAGCTTAGTAAAGTTTCAAATATGAGTAAAATTAACATCTTTATCAGCTAAACAATTATTTCTAAGAGCTGATACTTCTATATCAGTTAAAAGTTTTCATTAATAAAAGTTAAAATTAATAAAATATTGAGAAAATCTTGTCTGACTATGTTGCTGCCTAAAGAGACAAGGTTTTATAATTACTTAGAAAGAAGCTTTATGTCCAAGAATCTAAAAGCCAGATTTTATATAAGTATTTTCTTATGAATGCAGTTAGAATTTTATTAACTTCTTGGTCTGGAGAGGAATTGTCAAGTCTTGAACCAAAGGAATTAATCTTTACTTTCCCAGTAACCACATAATAGTATAATGGCATAAATGCTGGCTAAATTTGAGTTTGGTTGTATAACAACATATCTGGGAAGAAGGATTTAAAGGAATGATATTAGTGAATCTGTACATATATTGTGACAACTATAGCCCCAAGGATGCATTTCTGCCACGTTAACTCATTTCAGATTTCATTCACTTTGTGGAGAGCCTGCAACTTGTTCTCTGAAAAGAATATCCTAAAGCTATGATCTATCAGTCTGGGTATCTCACCTTTCTCTTTATGAGAAGAAGCAATGAAAATAAACTATGTGAAGTATGGAAGGAACCTTTCCAAAAGTTACCTGGTTTCTCACTATCTCTCTGGATCTCTTTCTCTCTCTTATTATTTTGCCTTAGAAAATTATGGAAGCATCATTTAATGATAATAAATCTATTTAAATAATTGGATGTCAAATACTTGCCTGAAAAAGTTACACTTCCAAGAAAATTTATATTATGTGCCAGGAAGACAAAATCACTGTCCTCTAGCACTATATCATTACTGTTGCTACAGCTCTGCTGTTAGATTTGTGGCATGATAATAGCTGGTTCAGATAAATAAACAGAAAAAAGAAAATAAGGAGCTGGATCTTGAGTGCTATAATTCAGTGAAATCTGATTAAAACCAATTTAACATCACAGATGATCTGACCCATAACAGATCTTTAAACAATGCCTCCATCTTTACTTTGGAAAGAAAGATTAGTAGTGGGAATTGACAATGAGAGCTTCTGACAAATATTGACTCCTTCTAATGGCAATTACTACAGTGAGTGCTTGAAAGCATCTGAAAGAAGGATCTGAACATGAAATGGTGCCAGGAGTTGATAACACAGCTAGTCTTTAGTAGCTGTAAGTAACTGGGACTGGTATGGACCTGCACGAGGAGCTCCGAGTTTTAAACAAGAGATCGTGCAAAGAACAGGGAAAAATAGATGAACATAGTAGCGTACCTATATTCTAATTTATTCCCACTGAAAAACAATTTCTAGAGACGCACACCTGCAAATCCTGGCTTCTGTTTATGTAAATGTGTATCCTGAATTGAAAAATTATTTCATTTCTAGTGAAGTACTGCTGTATGGCTTTATTGCTGGTGAAGCCCCCTGAACAAAGCTGCAGTTAACAAAGAGTGGTTGGCACCGTCACAGGGGACTTGCCTTTTACATGTGTACCCAGCAATTACTTACAGGCCAATACTCACTACACAGCGGATCTGGAAGGCCCTATTCCCTTCGTGAACTTGGAGTATCTTATCTGTCCAAGTGTCTTTCAGTAAGCTGCTTCATTTACAGTTCTTCAGATCTAGTTCTGTCACTTAAGTGGATCTGTGACATTGGACAACAAACACAGGTTCAGTACCCAAAAAATTAAAAATGCATCACAGTAAAAGAGTTTGTAGGCAGTTGAATATCTTCTGGGTAACAGTTCAGGAGAAGAGGTATCCATATGGCAGTTCTTCTGCTTTATGTTTATGCATCTTAGAATAGGAGGGTTTTTAACAATATATTTCATAAAATCGATCTTCTGCGACTGACCAGTAAACTCCTAAACCAGTGTGAGTGACTCCCTGGGTCAGCCAGGCCAGAACTGCCAGAGTGAATAGGTAGCTCAGCCCAACAGAGGGTGTAAAACTTAAACAACTACCAAAAGTATTTGTAAGAGAGCAATGGGATTGAGCTGACTGCATCCCACCTACTCCTTCCCAGCATAGCAACAGGCAGTGTATTCCAGGGACTGGCACTGGGAATCATATTGGTATTGTGAGGAAGCTATTTATTCCAATTCTTAGATGGGTTTGGCTAAGTGTACCTCACATTTGTGTTGTAGTATGCAATATGCGTTGTGTAATACCCACTATCTTTCAGTAAGTGAATTTGATCATAAACAACACACTCCACGTGTGGAATAGCTAAAAGAACCTGGTCAAAGAGTGTGGGGCTCTGAAACCTTCGCATAACAAATATCAGTTTAGTAATAGCTGACAGGGCTGAGAGTCATGTGACTTGATCTTTTCCAAATTCTAGTGAGAACAGAGGGGTCATGTAGCAGCTTTGTAACATTGATGAGCTTTCTCAAATAACAGACAATTTTTTGCAAAGTTTGTAGATAATATTCTTCTGAGCTGCTGACTAAAAATAAAACAAGCCTGAGATCAAAGGTGGCAGCTATTGCTTTGGTGAATGAATGGGAAAGTGCAGCAGATTTAACATTTTAAAATGTACTTTATAGTTATGCACTAAATTTTCCAAGTGTTAAATGGAGGATTAAATTCAGTATTAGAAGCCAAAAATATGAAATTTTGTCAAATTATTCCATCTAAAGGGTCAAGTAAATCCAGTTTTATTTGATTTCTGAACTATTTTAAGGTTTATATTTTTGATGCATTAGGATATTAGTTGGTTAGAAGGATGGTGCTATCATTCTGCTTCTATGTAAATGATGACATTTTTATGCTGACCGCTGTTGCCATAGCATTGTTATTCTGAACTTATATTGGAATTCTTATATACAAACTCTGCTTAAATTTCTGCAAAGACTATTAGCTCCAAGAAAAGAGAAAGCTTTGGAGACAAATAGGTGAAGCTGGCACGCTCGATGCCATTCATTGGATAGAACTGGCAACAAAACACAGGATATACGCTTATATGTAGCCATGAAATATGCCATGTAAACCACTGTTTACAATATAATGTGGCAGTATTGTCTTCAGAGAAGCAAATATTATGGGTTAGTCTGTTATTGTTGCTTCGTTGTTTCTTGGGTGGTGTTTGGGTTTTTTTTTAACTGAAATTAATCACAATCTAACACTATAATGTTGCTGTCCAAGTCAGGAAATTATGTCATCATTACCAGGACAAGAAATATATAATAGTCCTGTTGTTACGCTGTGTACACTGTCATTCTGAAAAGTCACTGTTGATATTTTATAAAATAAGTTGCAGTTTTCATCTATGAGCCTAACATACGCCTTAGAGAGACTCTGTCAGATTCAGACTCATTTGGTTCACTCCCAGGCTCTGTCATCTAAACTTATTAAAACGAAATTAGGAATTATATATATGCACCAATTCTTACTCATCATGGCTTATACTGGAACTGTGTTTATAAATGCAAATGCAAATCAAGTGCATTTTATAATCTGACTGTTACTAAGACCCGTTTGGCAGTTACTGCCTGTGTGTATGTGTGTCCACATATATGCCAAATATTCAAAAGTAGCGATCTATTTTATAACTTTGAGTATCAAAAAGTGGACACTTCAGATATAGTGGACTGCTCTTCCATATTCTGATAATCAGGTAGCTGATGAGCTGATTTTCAGCTTGTTGGTGTCACAAGAAAAGAGGGATTCTAGATACCCAGTCTCTCTTGAAAATCTGGGTTTTGACAGCTAAAAGCACTAGAAATAATTGTAATGGTCACCCTGAAGAGAAACCACACATGGTATTTGGAAAGCAGAAGATTTTCTGTTAGGTGATCATCCGTGTAGCAATCAGAGCTCCCTAAAAGATGCTCATGAACAAAGTGAAACTGGTCACCTGTTCTGTGGAACTTCAGATCATTTACTACAGAGGCTGGTAAAGAAATAAAAAACAATGGGAAATGTAGGATGTGTGGTAGAGGCAGGAAACTGAAACAAAAGGGCAAGAAGTGTTCTTTAGCATTCCTTGATGAGCTAAATGTTATTCCCATATCATCCCAGGGTAAGTTCCTCACCCTGAATATAGGCAACCTCATTTTCTGTGTGTCACATGGGGAGCACTGACTGTAGATGCAGCAAAACCAGTTAAGATCAGCCCTTGCTGGAAATTGTCTTAAAGTTCAGATGAAAACAAGTTGTCTTCCGTTGTGATGGAGAATCAGAGAAAAATCTCTGAGAAGTACATCAGTGACTGCACTTCTGTCCTTTCCAGACGTACGCAGGGGCACAGATGGCACCGTGTTGCTTTTCCGCCTCGGACGTATAGCATTAGTCTTTACATTCAAAACCAGAAGCAGTGATTGTAGAGAACTCTTCTATCCTTTTCCTCTCTCTTTTTTATAAGTAGAATTGAAGGTAAAAGGGCATATCTCTAAATATTTTTTAAAAAAGACATGAGTAGAAAAAAATTTACAACTTAAACCAGGTAGTGCTTAAATTTAGCATTTTAACATCCATGCAGCTTATAAATAACTTCTGAAATGCAATATATTTTCTGCGTATCACTACAGTTAGTCTTTGCTTGATATTACCTTGTAAATTATTGAGGCAGTTTCATACAATGCATCACCTTTATTCATTATTAAGGAGGCAAGCCACAGAAATCCTGTATTTTCACTTGGTTGCTATTAATAACGAGAAGAGAGCTAACCAAAGCAGGACAAGAATAAGGATTGTATAAAGAGAAAACATTTCAATTAATTTTTCTTATTCACTGGAGAAAAAGGTATAAGCATTTAAGTCTACCTAACAAAAAAATACTGAATGAATTAACCAAAGCTCACTGTAATTGGACTATTGATTATTTTGCTATTTTTAGCTAGCTTTAAAAAAACCCCAACATATATATATAATTGCTGGTGTGCTAGCAATAAGATAGATAATGTGTCTGTTATTCTGCATTATAATATAAAAGATGGATTTTTTTTTAAATGAAAAAGATGGGAAAATTCTTTATTTTCAAATACTCAGAGTTTCACATACATTGGATTGCAGGCAAAGTTTGCAGAATTTTTATTTATGTATTCACTTTTGTCATGTTGCAAGGTAGCTGGGAAGGATACATGGAAGCTAAATGTTTGCTTATCATATGGTAATAGACAGCAGGTGCTTGAAAGACAATATGTGAAGCTGTGTACCCCAACACTAGGGAGAAATCTGGAGGAAGATCAGTGCCTTTTTAAATAGGTGAGTCTCACATGAAATGTAAAACTTTCTACAGACATTTTGGAGCAACTGTGGTCCCGTCTTCTCTTCACTCTGAGCTCTAATTCTGTACAGCGAATTGATGTTAAGCTTTGTGTAGTATTTTAGATGCGGCTGAAAAATAATGCATTCTCTTACTCATGCCATCTCCAGGGCACTACTGCTATGACACTTAACACTTTGCTTCTACTCTGTAACGCCTCATAACTGAACACAGAATCAGTGCAAATCTCTATGCACTTCATGGTTACATCTTAAACTTTTTAATATCAATCCCTGTGTATATATAATATCAAAGGATACTAATCAGATGAACCATAAATATCCTAGTGTCTGTGTTTGCTTACTGAGTGTAACTACCTTTTGAAAAATAGCGCTCTCGAGGATCCCCATGGGAACGTGGTGTTTTAAACCTTACCCTTGTTCTAAACCTTATAAAACTTACCTTTTTTGTACAATTTTACCCTTTCGTTTAAGGAGGCAGTCAGAGTTCTGCAGCAACATTAAAAATGGCAAAGCTGTTTGCAAGGATATTTTTTGGGGAATTGTTTTTTGCTTTTCAGCTTGTCCATGTTCATAATCATTTTTGCTTGCTTTGTCATGAACATTCATGCAATATTTTTTAATGCAAATGTAATCTTTCATGTGTGGGTAAGAACACTTCCCATATAAATATTAGAATTCATTATTCACTTAAGGAGTGCTGGCTCCTTTTCAGTAAACATCACTTTAGCCAACCAAGCAGCAGAAGCTGTACACTGGAATTTAGATGTCTGAATACGAGGAAATGGAGCAATAAGTTTCTGAAAGCATAATGGAAGCTGAATCTTAGAAAAAAGCTAAAGCTGAAATATGTCTTAATATTTCATCTGTCATAATAAAGAAATCTATAAAAGACCGTATCTGAATGTGAAATTACTCCAGAGAGGAAATGGGAAATATTAATTAGATCATCTTTTCTACCCATGTCTGCTGAGAAAAAACAGTCACTGGTGGGTTTCTTTTCAAAATCATCTATTTCCTTCCTAGGGTATGGTGGTAAGCCTGTTATTAATATAAAATATTTTCTTAACTGATTCAAATTATGTATGTACTGTAAAAAACTTTTTAAAATACAGAACTTATTTAAGTGAAACTTAAATAAATCCATAAATGAAGTGAAATTTGGCTGAAGGTAAGATTGCTTATGTAACATGTTGACCTTGGGATAATTTTCTGCTAGCCACAGAGGCTTTTTTGACTTGATGGTTTTTAAACAGGAAGTTTAGCATAAAATTATTGAGGTTCATCTGAATATCCATTTGCTTTAGTTTTATATTGCTGATATAATAATGAACATTTTAGATACTTCATATCTTTAGTAACTGCACTCCTTTTGAGCATTTAGTATTAGGAAACTCTGGGTTGCTCTTCAGCTGAACTGAAACTGCCTACCCTATATAACTAGTGTATTGAAATTATCAAACAGGTGGAACAGAGGCTTTCTCTGAGAGAAATTTTGGATTCTGAGTGGTTTTCGTGGTTGAGATGGGCTTCCTTTGTTTTTGTATTCCTCTTTTTTGTGTTTGTTTTAAAGAGCAGTTCCGTAAAAGAAGACAATATTTTAAAGTCTTGTGCCTTTTTTGGAAGAAAAGACAAACTAAAGACGGGAAAACATTCTTTTTCTTTCTTTTTTTTCCCCTTAACTTTTCGGTAGAACCTTTGAGATCAACACTTCAATCACTGTGGTTTGGTTTTTTTTTTCCTTGAACTACCATCAGGTTTTTATTCTTTGGAATACCTACTACCACATTTACTTGGGTCTGAATTTATACCACCTTCTATTTACTTAGGTTTTATTCCTTGTTTCTGTACTGGAGAATCCTAAGATTAGAAGGACTTAAACACTTGGGAAAATGTGTGGGTGCAGAGAAGTCTATTTGCAGACTTGTGAAAACTGTGCTTTAAATGGTAAAACCCTAAATCAGATCAGTTGGAGTCACTGTGCAAATATTCATAGCACAGTGGAAGGTAATCCATTCATCCTCTTCGGGATACTCAGAATCACATGATTCTGGAAAGAAATAAAGACAAACTAATATGTAGGAAACCCAGCGTATTACCAAAAAATCCCTTGGCATTTCTGGTGGATATACTGTACAGTATCATTGACGATCAGCACAACTGAACTGTAATATCTTATTTGCAAGATTCAGCTTGGAAAAAATGGTGGTTTGTATAATGCAGACAATAAAGCTGATGACAGCACAGTGATGGAAAAATATGTTTTATCAAAATACAACACAGCAGTGATGATAAAAGACCAGAGTACTTTTAGAAATATGGTTTCTATTTACTCCTAACTGAAGTAAGTTCTGCTGAGCAACTAAAACTCTTGGCTACTTCTTCTCCATTAAAATATATAAGTAACAACTGTAAACATATAATCAGCTCTTTATAATGTCATAGAAGTAAAGAACAGCTGCTAAATGAAGTAAGAAAAAAAAGCCTTCTAAAAATGAAAAGAATGTGATATGCACATATTAA
The DNA here is from genome assembly GCF_000690775.1 of Eurypyga helias. Taxonomy (NCBI): domain Eukaryota; kingdom Metazoa; phylum Chordata; class Aves; order Eurypygiformes; family Eurypygidae; genus Eurypyga; species Eurypyga helias. The sequence goes on from NW_010234446.1 coordinate 79,389, forward strand.
GGGGACTTATTCTGAACATGGTCAATAATGAGTGTCAGCAATTGCTCAGTGTTTCCACCTGGATCATCTCATCCTATTCAGCCTGTCCAAAAGCCAGCCTCCAGCCACTGGCCTGGACAGGCGCACCG